>NC_061097.1:20392458-20407458 GCF_015104395.2 Macrobrachium nipponense
ATTCATATCCTTTTGAGATCTTATCCAGGCGGACTTAGGTCAGCACGGACTCCTGCTCCGCAGAGCAGTCAGTCAGTCAACTATTCCAACGAACTATTCCATCTTTGCAAGACAAAATAGCGTCAAATACTATTTGAAATTACGCTGACAGAGTAGTTATCGTAGATCAAAGTTCCAACAGCAAAAACAAGTGAAAAATTCGCCGAAATTTCTTAGGTGCAATAGAGTTTTCTGTACAGCGTAAAATACCGTATGATCCGCGGCCCATGAAACTTTCTGATACGGGCTAGTGGTGGGCTGCCTATAGCGTTGCCAGATGCACGATCATGGCTAATGTGAACCTGAAATAGAATAAAAATGACTGAAGCTATAGGGCTGCAATTTGGTATGTGTGATAATTGGAGCGTGGATGATCAACATACCAAGTTGCAGCCCTCTAGCCTCGGTAGTTTTAAAGATCTGAGGGCGGACAGACAAAGTGCGGAAGGACATATAAAGCCATTTCTTTTATAGAAAACTGAAAATGAAATAAAAATAACAACACGAAATCAAAATAAATAACATTATTTTGTAAAACTTCGAAGAGGATATCTTCTGTCGTGATCATGGTCGGGGAAGGCCAGACGTGACCGGAAAAGGGTAAGTAACAGGAGAAGCTAACAACAAACTTGCAATTGCAGCTAAAGCTTTTTTTTCCAGCTAAAGCTTTTTATCTTTTTTTCTAGCTATGTCTGATACTACTATAAAGATTAGGCGAGAGTAAATGTTTAACAACACTGATTAATTCAAATTATGTATATATATGTATATATATATATATATATATATATATATATATATATATATATATATATATATATATGATTATAATTACTTTAACACGTGTGATTCTTTTATCACATGTTACTACAGGAGAAAAATATAAGAGACGGGTTGTAGATCATGACATGTTTCGACTATATTTCCAAGCCACTGACGAAGGACTGATACATAGTGTGTGTGTGTGGAGAGAGAGAGAGAGAGAGAGAGAGAGAGAGAGAGAGAGAGACCCACTGAACACGTTTAAACTCTTATTAGTTACATAACTTTAAGCAACAATAAACCGACACTAAAGATGGTAGAACATATTCATGGGCAAACCTTTTACATATATACATACCTGGCATTCAAAGCAGGTATGTAACAACGATAATTTAAATCTCTTCACGAATGTAGCAGCGATAGAAAAGTGAAATAATCAAAAATAAAAAAAATCATTTAAGTTATAAATGCATTTCTCAAAATGGAGATGATCTTTCAAGAATTCTTTGCAGCAATCTGGAAACGTTTAAGAAAAACGGGAAAGAATTGGCAGCTTAAAATTTTTTTTTAAATAAAACTTATAAAGAATGCCGGGTAGAAATTTCGAATATATTTTGTATGAATATGTAACAGTCACGAACATTATTTCAGCAAATTAATCGAAAACTAAAAACAAATAAGAAAATAAAATGAAATAAAAAAAATTCAATTTCCGTATCTTGAGAGTCTTCGACGGTCGTTCCTGGACTTCCTTCTGCTTGATCTCTCTCTCTCTCTCTCTCTCTCTCTCTCTCTCTCTCTCTCTCTCTTCTCTTCTCTCGCTCTCTCTCTCTCTCTCTCTCTCTCTCTCTCTCTCTCTCTCTCTCTCCCCTCTCCTTTTTTCCTGCTTCCTCTTCCTTTTTAAATAACCTTTCCCCCTTGCTCCACTTTTTTTCAGTATTTTCCTCCGTTATTTTGTAAATGCCGTGCGCTTTTTACTCTTTCGTTGTTTATCTTCTATTCTATTGTTATTCTTCCTTGCGAAAATATTCTTTATTCACTTACTATTTTAGCACTTCCTTTCGCTTAGTGATTTTCGTGTGGTCTTTATGCAACATTCAATTCAATTTACCCCTTCCTCCTTGATCTGGTTGTGAGCCCTCTATTCTTTGGAATCATTTCGGGTCATCAGGATCAGCGCTTGCTTGTTCAACTTTACGTAACCCCACCTTCCTCTCTCTCTCTCTCTCTCTCTCTCTCTCTCTCTCTCTCTCTCTCTCTCAGGCTGATCTCATATAATACCCATTACTGTCATGGATTTAAAGACTACCAATCTATCAAACTCGCATTACTTGCCGTCCCAAATTAAATCTAGAAAAACGATCCCTCAGTTTTAAGAAACTCTCTCTCTCTCTCTCTCTCTCTCTCTCTCTCTCTCTCTCTCTCATAAGACTTAATTTCTTCTAGTAAAATATTATTCACCTGCCTGTCCGAATGAAATCTAGAAAAACGCTCCCTCGGCTTAAAGAAACTCTCTCTCTCTCTCTCTCTCTCTCTCTCTCTCTCTCTCTCTCTCTCTCTCTCTCTCTCTCTCTCTCTCTCTCTGTCTAATTTCTTCTAATAAAATGTCGATTTTTCTTATGGATTTCAAATCTATCAATGAAAATTAATTAACTGCCTGTCCGAATCAAATCTAGAAAAACGATCCCTCGGCCTTAAGAAACTCTCTCTCTCTCTCTCTCTCTCTCTCTCTCTAATTTCTTGTAATAAAATATCGATTTTTCATATGGATTTCAAATCTATCAATCAAACTTATTTACCCGCCTGTCCGAATGGAATCTAGAAACACGATCCCTCGGCCTTAAGAAACACACTATCTCTTTCTCTCTCTCTCACACACACACCCACAATTCTTTACTTCTTATCTCCCCAAGATTCCGTCATCGAAAGCGGCCCTGGGCTCCATCATCCTCACCTTGAACGCGAAATGGTGCTTCCCCTCGGCAAGTTTTGGTGTGTGATTGTCGTCGACCTCCTCTAATTCTTGGCCCCGTGGCAACTTTCATTCTTTTCTGAGCGTCGAATAACTCGCTCTCCGACAACCTCTCTTCTCTGTGTTTTCGTCATTAAGGCCTTCCCAGGACCACAGTTTACTGGTGTTGGTGTTTGTTTCGATCCCCCACCCCCCCCCCCTCCCAAACCAGGCCCCCTCCCTTTCTTTTTTCGCCCTGTGTCCTCTGAACATCAGTGGGAATATTAGTAAAAATTTTGCGCTCCACGGACATGTTGACACGAAGCCTGTGCTGTTGATTCGTCTGCGGTCAAGTCATACGAAATTGCCTTTATGCTATCGGTATTTTACAAATCACGTCGCTGACATCAACATAATTAAAAGAAATTATTATTATTATTATTATTATTATTATTATTATTATTATATTTCGGAAGGAGACCCTCTCGTAGACATGTTTTGTTAAAAATGACTGCTGCTTCAGCACTATTAATCTTATAAAGAGTCCTGATAGAGAAGGACTCTTTATAAGATTAATAGTGGCTGAAGCAGCAGTCATTTTTAACAAAACATATTATTATTATTATTATTATTATTATTATTATTATTATTATTATTATTATTGTATGCTGGAAGTGTACTATCTTTTAAAGATGTTTTATTAAAAGTAATTGCTGCCTCAGCTGCGTTAATTCTTATATAAAGTTCTTCTCTGTTTTTCTAAATAAGATTACCGCAGCTGAGGCAGTAATTACTTTTAATAAAAACATATTATTATTATTATTATTATTATTATTATTATTATTATTATTATTATTATTATTATTATTATTATTATTATTATTATTATTATTATTAATTATATATGATGTACAGATGTCATGATCTTGCCTTCCAAGCTTTCAAATAATACAGTACGCGTATCTGAATAAAGTAAACACCTGAATTTAAATCGTACGTATTTATATAAAGGAAATGGTAGATAAAAATAGAAGAAGTAAATATGTACCAAATATACGAACAAATAAGGAACCTGCCAAAGTACCCAGGAAATCCCCAGTGTACCTCGCGAGTATTAACTTTGATAAGCATATAAACGATTCCTCTTTTAGTAAAACATTTAAATTATTACGGTGGTACATAAAAAAATAAACCCAAGGACGACCGTCCCTAGCGGGGGAACTGAAGTTCTGAAAACCAGCCCAAAGCCTTGACAGGATAAATGAAACATAGTCCTACAAAGGAGCACAGTGATCCTACGCTTAGTGTTCGTTTGATCTTGCTAATTCTACTGACGGCCTCCCAGATGAGTCAGTCTCTCTCTCTCTCTCTCTCTCTCTCTCTCTCTCTCTCTCTCTCTCTCTCTCTAATGAAAAGCGAAGTAGCCTTTTGCAGGACACGCGTTCGGTAAGAAAGCGCATGATCTTTCATCATTATTTCGTAACAATTTTAAGCAAATCAAATGGGACGGAAGTTTTTTTCCTGTCATATACCTTTCGTGTCTTTGCAAAGTGCGGCGTCAGCAGAACCTCTTTAGTGGTGAGGCTATTCTTAGATCTCCGTCCTTCTTCTGGACTTCACCGGGGGTGGTTCACTTTTCACAATTCACAATCGTGCAGGAGGCCAGAAGCAATCTGCGGACCTTATATAAAACTTGTGCTGAGCAGCGCACTGTTCAGCCAAAGCGAACACTTCCCCATCTTACAAAGGTGAGTAGTGGGGTACCCACAAAAATTCATTGAGATAAATAAAAGTACACCTATATTATATATAACGAATAAAAAAAAAACATGTAAAAATGCGCGAAAAAATAGACTGTACAGCGTATAATGCTGTATGAAACTGTCAGCCACGAACCGGTGGTGGCATGTGTTGTTGGCAACTATAACGGTGCCAGACGCATGATCATGGCTAAATTTAACCTTAAATAAAATAAAACTTACTTAGGCTAACGAGCTGCAATTTGCTTTTTGTTGATGGGAGGGTGGATGATCAGCATACTAATTTGCAGTCCTCTAGCATCAGTAGTTTTAAGGTCTGACGATGGACAGAAAAAGTGTGGATGAAGGAGCAAATGGGCATCTCAATAGTTTTCGTTCACAGAAAACTAAGAAGGCCTGCAAGCCAATTAAAGAACAAGATAACCTTCAAATAAGAGAAAAATGGTCAAGAACAGCGGCATACGATGATCAAAAGATATTCTGGGGCAATAACGAACTAATTATCACAGTAAAACCAAGAGACACCACCGAAGACAAAATATTTATATAATGCATTGATTATCAAACACATTAACCATTAATAAAACGTTGGTTGGCGAAAGTGAAGAGGCGCTACAGAAGCTGACTAAACACAGTTAGGACAAATCACTACAGATGAGTGCATCACTTTCCTAAAAAATTACAAAAATTTAACAGAGAGAAGATATAGATTTCATAATTAAAGGTACCTCTTTACCTGTCATAATGGATTTAGGAAACGTCCCTTCTCTTCAACGTGATTATATTTTTACGAAATTCTGTAAAGCCAGATATTTTTTTATTAGTAAAGACTGGTTAATGTAAATGAGATATTTTCCCATCGTTCTATGTGTGAAATTACCTGCTTTCATTAGCAATTTACTGATTTAAGCTCACCTCTAATAACCTATTTTTTCATTACTGTACATGTGAATCCAATAATCCGTATATATCAGCATCCGTATCTATACATTAAATATCTATGTATGCATATCATTCATTTATATATATATATATATATATATATATATATATATATATATATATGTATAAAAATAAAGTATCTAAGTAGTATGATATGATTTTTCAACACAAGCTGCAAGATATTTGTCATGTGACGGCCACATATGTACTATATCTGATATATTACATGCAAAGGGTGGTGATGTACAATTTGCAATATTCCATAACGCCACTTTTGTTGCTGCTGTGTTCATGAACATAAAACAAGGTTCGGTTAATTTCCCCAGTGGTTTCTGTTTCCTCTGAGGAATTTTCTTACTAGTTCCATTTTCAAAATAATCCTTTTCAGTATCACATAAAATTTGTACGAAGACTTACCATCTTTTAAGATCCAATCAGTCTATATATATACATATATATATATATATCAATATATATATATTATATATATCTTATATATGTTAAATATACATAAATATATATACATATACTTAGACATATATATATATATATATATATATATATATATATATATATATAATATATACATTACTAGAAGATCCTCATTCAAACTTGGATACTCGATAATGAGGACTAGTTATCGTTAAAAGCTTGTAACTTTTTTTTTAAATAAATAACTTCGTTAGATATTATCCACAGTTCGAATGACGTCCTTCTAGTATTTGTAATATTGCACAGAACCATACCTATATATATATATATATATATATATATATATATATATATATATATATATATATATATATATATATATATATAATATATATATATATATATAATAATATATATATATATATATATATATATATATATATATATGCGCGCGCGTGTTATGTGTGTGTTATATAACTTATAATTTATAACATTCAAACATTATGACTATTCAGCTTGACTCCTCTCACTATGAAAGTATCCAGTACAATACTTACTGCTCATGTATGCTTTACTCTTTTATCCGAATCTTTATTACGTGGCAGTAAATAATATTCTTTCCCTTATTTGTAAAAATGCCAGTATTTTCGTACAGGTATTTTTTCCATGATCCTTCGCGTTTAATCTGGTTTTCTATTTACCCATATTCTTCCATCCCTAATATCAAATCAAATTTTGTTAATTCCTCCCTTTATTCCTCATTTCGAATAGGATTTATGTAGCTCTTCCATTTCTTAGTATCGTGTATCCTCCATTCTTTCATATTCGTCCCTATCATCTCATGGTTACTTATCATTTTCCCTGGGCATCATTCCCATCCCTTCGGCCTCTAATATGCCGTCGTTGCTACCTTCCCCTCCGGTCCCCTATTCACCCCCCGCCCCCCGCCCCCCAATCCCCGAGCCTTGTCCTTCCCGTGCATCGGATGTCAAATCCTCGACCTCGACAAAGGTTCTCCATCATCGTCCCACTCCCCTATCCTCAGGGGAAATATATCCAGCGACCCCTCGTCCCCTTCCCCTCCCTCAGCCTCCTCCCTCACACTCCCCTCCAGCATCACTATCCCCCCACAAGGGAAGAAGGACTATAGAAGTTCAACAAGTCCTGCATCTCAGTGAATTCCTTCACGTACATTGTAGGAGCTTCGCTCAGGAATCCTGCGATACCCTTTTCTTCCTACTCTGTTTTTTGCGTTTGTTGCTTTTCTTTTGCTTCATCCTGACATTTGGAGAGGAACGCGAAACAGTCGCAATTCTCAGTTTGAAATCTTTCTGACAATATGACAGAATTCACTTATTTACAGGATGAAAATTGTCTGGTATGAAGTTAATACGATGACCAACACGCTCTTTAAAAAGAGTACCACACACACACACACACACACACACACACACACACACACACATATATATATATATATATATATATATATATATATATATATATATATATATATATATATATATATATATATATATATATATATATGATATGAATACTTATCACATCACCGTGATTCACATAAATCATTCGAGCTACAAATGTCCTTTAATATCTAATTCGCTCTCACCTCGGAATTGATATATTTTCATATATGTACCGAAGGGGAATTTTTAGTTGATAATAACGAATCAGAACGGACAGTGACGTTATCGAGTCGGCCATATATATATATATATATATATATATATATATATATATATATATATATATATATATATATATATATATACTGACGACTGGAAAAGTGGGACTTCATCAGTGGAAACAATGACAAAAAAAGGCCATAGAAATATGCAAATGAACAATGAAGTCTAATTCAAAAGTAACTAACAGAACTCTTATAGGTACTGGAATTAAGGAAAACTACAGGTACGCTCTCTCTCTCTCTCTCTCTCTCTCTCTCTCTCTCTCTCTCTCTCTCTCTCTCTCTCGTGCTGCAACGAAACGTGGATGGCATTCTTCCATTGAAACATGATTGAAATGTCGCCCAGCTATGGATGATTTTGAGTCTACGGGACACCGGTGCTAGATTTCATTATCATATTTTCAGACTTGCAAAGTAATCGATAAGCTCCATTCCAGATAGAGAGAGAGAGAGAGAGAAGAGAGAGAGAGAGAGAGAGAGAGAGAGCGAGGAAAGCTATTCTATCGACCGTATTATTAGCAAGGATACGTCAAAAGGCAAGGAAGACCACTTTTAAAACATAGGAAAAAAAAAACTGGTATAATTACAATTATTATTCGTCTGGTTTTTATTCACGATATTGAGAAATGTATAATTTGGTGAGAAACGTATAATTAATTCCCACGGAGTTTCACAAATCTCTTATTCAGTATCTGAATAACAAACCAGTCCTTAAAAGCACACCAAGTTTTGTAACTCGAACAATTATTCATGCAAACCTTCAAGGTTTTTACTTAAAGTAATCATCATGTGATCACAATTCAGCGTGATACTACCAGTCATGGAATAATTCATATTTAGTGCTTGGCCACTGGGAACTCTTTTAATAAAAGATGAAAAATTACTACTTAAATTGGGGTATCTATAATTTCTTCTGAGTAAATTGCAGTCAAAGAAGCACGCAATAAATCCATTATGAATATTAATTTTGATGTTTAGCTTAATAACTATCTGATATCTCGATATATATCTTTTACATTCTTGTACGAAATAGAATTCGATCTCCAGCACAAAGCTGACACTGATCTAACAGAATTATGTTTATTTGTAACAAAGAAATACTTAATCAGTACTACATGGCTAGGAAGACCTAGGAAGCGTTAGACAGATGGAGTAAAAGTGGTACTTGGAGTGAAAGTGCTACTGAAAAGGCATGCCATTCATATCCAAATGAAGAAAGAGAGCCTGCAAAATGGCGAAACAATACGTAGGGGTGGAGGGGGGGGGGGGGGGGGCGGGGGGGGGGGGGGGGGGCAACAAACAGCCGATGAGTCTCTGTGAAGTTGTATGAAGTGGCTGATATTGTGAACGTTTTCTGCAAAGAAGTTTTAGCCACGATCCAGCTCTTGAAAGTATGAATGTGGCAGAAAGAAATGTGTTAATTATTTCCTGGAGCCAACCTTGTTAAGGGAAATTGTTTCATGTTGTACAAACACACACACACACACACACAAACATATATATAATATAATATATATATATATATATATATATATATAAAATATATGTATATCATATATATGTATATATATATATATATATATATATATATATATATATATATGTATATATATATACATATATATGATATACATATATTTATATATATATATAATATATATATATATATATATATATATATATATATATATATATATGATACATTATATATTCTCACCCTCACTCAGAAAGAAATACATAAAAAAAAATACACCGGCTTCCTCTAATCTCTCTCCCTCGCTTTTTTTTATTTTTCTTTTTTTGTTCCTCCCTGACCTTTTAGCATCGAGTCGATGAAATGAAAAATCCCTCCCTATCGGTGATTCCGACTCGAACTGAACAACAACAAATGCTCCAGAAGAGCAAAATGCACTATCGGGAAAGAAAATAGGCCTTTGCCCTTTGTCAAAACAATAAATAGGAAATGAAAAAAAGGAAAAAGGCTTCAAGGAGAGGAACTGCCAAACAGGCATTATTCTTCACGTTTCATAATGTGTATGTTTTGCTTTACAAGAAATGAAAACGTTAGGTTACGTTTTTTACTTAGGGGTAAACGTAATTGTATGTATAAGAAGGGAAAGTATAAGATATATATAAATTCCAAGAAGACATTATATAATACTTCGGTTTTTCCTTCCGTTTTATGCCCTTGGGAATTTATCTTTACAATGTACATCGTTTTTTATTTGCCTTATTCATAATAAGTATATATATATATATATTATATATAAATATATAATATATATATATATAACATATATATATATATACATATATATATATATATATATATATATATATATATATATATATATAAATGATTCCCGAATTACATGAAAAAATAAAAAAGATACCAAGGAAAAAAAAACAAGATTAATAAAATCGGGAAAAGGCGGGTCCTTCACACAATTCAAAGAGATTGGTGACAATATTAGCGACTAAATCTGAACCTGTCACAGCAAAAAGTAAATATAATATTATCTATGTATCACACATTTTTTTATTTGGTCAAAATAATAATCAAAATAATAACAAGTGTTATCATGACTATCGATATTATACAGACCTGCAATCTTAATCGTAATTACTTGGATGTATTTTAAAGCAACTCGAAGGTGCAATAATAATAATAATAATAATAATAATAATAATAATAATAATAATAATAATAATAATAACTCTCGCTCTCTCACTGAACGCTTGATTTGCATCGCAATAAAGCAAACTTATATATTCTGCTCGACCGAAATCACCACCAAATTCAACCCTGGCTGATTGCTCATCCATCTGACTGGAGAAGAGAAATGTTGCAGAAAAGACACGTGCAACATGACGAATGCCTCCACCATTGCTTTTAGTTGCTGAACAGAGGAAAACTGTGCAACAGTCCTCCAGCCAGCAGTAGTACTGGTGTCAAGTTCCCAAGTTTAGCAGAGTTGTTACACTTCTTTAAAAGAGTTTTGCACAACAGCCCAACTGTGACTTCTTATGAATGTTTGGCTGTTTTTAGTTTTCTGTAAAAGATAACTATTGAGATGGATATTTGTGTCCGCCCGTCCACACTTTTTCTGTCCGCCCTCAGATCTTGAAAGCTACGGAGGCTAGAGGGATCTAAATTGGTATGTTGATCATCCACCCTTCAATCATCCAACATACGAAATTGCAGCCCTCTAGCCTCAGTAGTTTTTATTTTATTCAAGGTTAAAATTTAGGTATAGGTGCTAACAATACAGGCCAGCGGGCCGAGGCTTTACGTTTCATGGACTATGGCTGAAAGTTACATAAGCCGTGGCTCATTGTTTCATACAGAATTATAAGCTCTACAGAAAACTCGATTGTGCCGAAGACACTTCGGCGCATTTTTAACTCGTGTGTGTTGTGAAGCTTCCTTGCTCATTAATGAAAATAACAATAAACTGGATATAAAATAATTAGTTACTGATAAAACTTCAATTAAATCACTGAGCAAAAAGAAAAAAGATCCGTAAACTATATGTTTATTATTATTAAAGATGTCAATCATTTCTTTCAAAAGCAACAGCAATAAATATTAAATGATTTTTTAGCGTGTTATTTTTGATCTGTCACAGACAGTTTGACGATACTGTGAGAAATTCTAATAAAGTACAACGTTTGGACGCCAATTTTTCCATAGTATTTTGTTGATACTTTTCATTTGGCCCATCGTCCTTCCTGTCACTCTTAGTTATCTCGTTCTTCCTCTCGTGTTCTGTCCCGCTCGTTCTCCATTTCCCCTCTTCATACAGGTTTTTTTTCTTTTTTTATCTCGCTTTTAATCTTCCTTTCCAATTGTTCGTTTCTGTCCCCTTCTGCTTTCTTTAAACCTCCCAATTTTCATTCACAATTCACCTACCAGCTACCACCCCAGAACCCTTTTCCCAGCTGCCTCCCTCCTCCCCCACCGCCCCCCATTTTTTTTTTTTTCTTTTTGCAGATGAGCCTTTTCAAATTTAATGCTCACTTCGTCTCTCTTATTCTGAGTGATAATACTCTTCATTTAATTCCCGTTATCCACTCATCTTTACCCTCCTGACCCCAACTCTCAACCCCTCCCCTCCCCCCCCCTCAATCTTACCGTCAGTTCTGACCCGTCACCCCAAAAACACAAAATAAAAATTAAAAAAAGGAGAAAAAAATGGTAAGACGCCGCAAAGCGAACAACCAACTGCTAGCTGTGAGCATCTTCGCCTAAAATGTGAGGAAAGGAGAGAGACTTTTTTTGTTCTCTCTCTATCTCTTGGAATCGGGGGTGAGAACGCGAGGAGAGTTATAAATCTTGGGGCTGTCAAAAAGACAGAAAGAAGAGAGAAGAAAGGAATGAAAAAGTAAGAGAGGAAGGTGGAGGGTAAATATTTACCAGTCGGCAATCATTCCAATGGTAAGGCATTCAGCTGTATCAAATTCCCTTCGCAAAGAAATTTCTCGCTCTCCCGTTCGAGGAAGCCTTATTTGCTTTCCAATGAGGGAACCAGCCGTCGTCGTCGGCGAGCACTGAGGAACGCAGCCGCACGTGTTTGTATACGCATGTATTCATAACAAGGAGAAATCGTCGAGAATTTCACCGGTTTACTCCATTTCCGGAACATGTAGTAAGCAAGACGATTCGGAGAAGGAATATTAAGATATTCGCCTCTGAATGGTTATATAAAAATATATATTAGCATAGCCCAAAACGATATTCAATATGAAAGTAATCGAACCTAATTTTTTGTTGAGTACTTTAATGAATTTTGCTAACATTCTCTTACAAATTTATTTTCATTTCGTGTAACACTGCAGCGACCCAAGCTTCCAGTATACCAAAATGCACTGTAAAAACAATCCGTTTGAAACCGACACTGGAATGGGTCACTCCACAGCAAATTACACCATCATGGTCTTCGGATAACAAAGTCTCTTTCCCAAGACGTTTCAAAATCGAAAGCGAAGCGATAAGACATTGCAGTAATGACAAATTTCCATGCACCAAAACCGGAGAGTACAGAGACTCCACTAGAAGCTGGAACAAGCGATTTCCAGACTCAACAAACTGCATGACCTTAGAATTGTGACAACAAATCTCTTTCATTCGTCTGAATGACGTAGCTAAGCTGTTCTACATTGCAGAGACGAAAGCCCTAGATGCATCAAAACAATATTGTACACGCTCCCAGACGGAAACTGGAACGGAGGACTTACACCATCAGCGAACTACACGACCTTGAGATAAATATTCCAACTGAACAGGCAATGGAGAAGGGCGAGGCAAGAACACGAGGGTGACATATAACAGCACAACTTGAAGACAAAACAAAACCATATTATAAATTCCACCTTCGCTCGCATAAAATATACAACACGAGTTCCACGAGGCCAAGAAGTTGGATAAGGTACACAGCAAAAAGGAAAGAGTCATGCATTACATCACAACCATCTCTCTCTCTCTCTCTCTCTCTCTCTCTCTCTCTCTCTCTCTCTCTCTCTCTCAGAATTTTATTGGGTATGAAAATATTCCTCTTATAAATATATTCATAAGCATGCAACTGCTTCAATGATACCCGACAAACGCTCTTACGTACATACTGTGTCAGTATTCCTTTAGTGTGTGTTACACATTTGCTTCTTTTTTCATTTGTTTGGCATAAAGAAATTGTTCAGTGGGTTAAAGTAACTTAACATGATATATTTCAAAACTGTTTCACTGGATACCTACAAGAATATGTATCATTGCAGCAACAATAACAACAAAACGCTAACAACAATAACGTCTAACAAAGCAAAGGATGAGGTCTCCAAAGAACCAGAGAATATAATTTTCTCCGACTCCATCTGTTTATCATTCACTCGTTGATAACAATAATCATACCAGTGCCCACAAACTTTAACGAATGTATTCGTTCCTCAAACACATAGAGGAATGGGGTTCTCTCTCTCTCTCTCTCTCTCTCTCTCTCTCTCTCTCTCTCTCTCTTTGACCAGCGGCCTCACGCATCCCTGAAACATAACTTAAAAGGTTTTCCTCCATTGCAACGTTTGAATTTATGAGTGTTTCTCTGCTCGCGGGAGATGAAATATTTGTTTTGACCCGAGCCCCTCGTATTGTGGGCAGATTCTGTTTGACATAACCTGTTGCCATTAGTGATTGATAAAACGCGGCACTTTGGACCTAGCCTGCTGACAAAGGAAGTTCGCTAAGAGAGAGAGAGAGAGAGAGAGAGAGAGAGAGAGAGAGAGAGAGAGAGAGAGAGAGAGAGAGAGAGATTAGTTTTTCAAATTCAAAAATTCTCTGGCCTTGGCAAACGGCTTAATGAGCTTTTTCTCCTATTCTAACAAAGAAACTTCAAGATATATGGAGCCATTTATAACTAAACATTTTTTTCGGATATACTCGTAGTATTGCTGGGCCTTAGAATTCTATAAGCCCCCCTGAGATATGATCAGAGCAACACCCCCCCCTACCCCCCCACCCCACCCCCGCCCCAACACCGTTTAACAACCGTCAAAATACCCTTACACCTGTATTTCACTCGAGACATTAAAATGAAACATATTGCTAAAAACAACGCTTAAAGTGCCAAATTCTAGTGCTGCACTCAATACAACGTTTAAACAAGTAACTTCGGCGTAATCGAGTTTTCTGTACAAGGTGTGATCAAGGCCACCGAAAATAGATCTATCTTTCGGTGGTCTCGGTGTAATGCTGCATGAGCCGAGGGCCATGAAACTCTCAGCCGGCCGTGGTGGCCAGTGATGTTGCGTTATCACAAATACAAACTACTGAGGCTAGAGGGTTGCAATTTAGTTTGTTTGATGATTGGAGTATGGATGATCATCATACCAATTTCCAGCCCTCAAGCCTCAGTAGTATTTGAGATCTGAGTGCGGACAGGAAAAGTGCAGAAGGACAGACAAAGCCATCTCAATCATTTTCTTTTAGAGAAAACAAAAAACCTGCTGAAAATAACACCACCCTTACCACGAGGCCAAATCTCGTTCAGAACAATGCCAACAATGAAACGACACACCTTAACTGCCCAAAAAGCAATTCCAAAAAACACCACTACACCAACTTACCGCTCACTACAGGGAAGCTGAAACCGGAACGTTGTGGGATTTCTTTATTTTATCCTTGAAGGGGAGGGAGGGATTAAGGTATCAGATTCCTTCCCTGGTGATAGGTTAAAGGTCAAAGCTACCGGATCCAGTTGAACAGGCCAGTTCAGGTTAAGATACCAAATGGAATCGACCTGAGGTTTGGACACTTTTTAGATTCTGGAATTTTAATCGTCCTTACGAATTTCTCGGAAAAATATATATCTTTATAATAAAATAAGCCACTTCTGGCTACAAATGCAAGGGAAAGGTTA
>NC_061097.1:20412458-20424958 GCF_015104395.2 Macrobrachium nipponense
TACGCTTTCCTACCCCCCCCCCCCCCACAACAAGAACAACAACAACAAAGTAGTTTGTAGGCTTACTCCCCGAGTAAGTGAAAATACTGACAACGTATCTGAATTAACAAAAAATAAATTGAACGTGATCAATCGTACTTTGAACAAACCACACTAGAAAATAGAATAACCCACAACAAATATCCGAACCGCTCTGCATTCGCCAACATCAAAGCGAACCTTAACTTGTGAAAAACTCATTTTTCGGACGAACTTGACTGCTCACTTGGACCAACCAACAAACCGCACCGTGCGAGTGAATAAACAAATATAACAAATTTAAAACACATCGGTGAGCCACAAAGCGTACTTGAACAAATCGCAGTTTGCACTTCCACAGGCAAAACAAAACACTTTCCTAAAAATCTGAATGCATGAAACAGTACAATCGTATTACATAATAAAATCTCAATTCCCCCTAACAAATACAGTAGCATCGAATATTTGGTTTCGTAAATTCTCTTCACAGAGCACAGACGCTGTCAGTGACTCTAATCTATAATAATGAAATCCGAGACGACCTGATCTTATTCCTCATCCCTCGAGTGACAGTAGGGGAGACATGACACAGCCGCCCACCCCATGCAACCCGGTTTGTCCGCCTCGGGTTGGGTCGGGGCATGTAGGGGATCGGGAGGGTAGGGGAGACAGCAGCCCCAGGTTCCAGTGCGCACTGACAAGCTCGTAGTTATAATATAATTGATAGTCCTCAATCATACAATTAGGCACTGATTATTGAGATAGCTTTTTAATAAAAAAAATTTAAGTATATCTTAGTTTAACCAGTCTAATGAGCTGATTAACAGCTCTCCTAGGTCTGGCCCAAAGGATTAGATATTTTTACATGCCTCGGAACCAAATGGTTACTCAGCAATGGGACTTACAGCTTATTGTGGGATCCGAACCATATCGAGAAATGAATTTATATCAACAGAAATAAATTCCTCTGATTCCACGTTGGCAGAGCGGAGAATTGAACCAGGACCCTAAGAATTAGCTACCTAGCAACAGGACCTACAGCTTATTGTGGGATCCGAATCCCATTATATCGAGAAATGAATTTCTAATCACCAGACATAAACTCCTCTGATTCCACGTTGGCAGAACCAAGAATCGAATTTTGGACTTCCAACGAGGAACTTTTTGATAATCAGATAGGCCTACGTAGAGACACATGTGAAGCTAACTCCATACAGAGTCGACAGAGCTAACGAACAACAACACCAGTTCAAACAAAGCGCAACAAACCCTGGAGCAAAACACTGTTGCAACTGAGGACTAGGCCAACACGTCACTCGGGTATTCAGACACACTCTCAATTTGTGGTTATCCTAACCAGGGCAGCGACCCTTTCCCCTTTCCTCAATTCAATTAAGTTTCCAACTTTAAGGGAAAAACGTTAATATTTTTCAAGAAATAAAAACTCAGGAGTCCCACACATCTTTTCTTTTCTAGCTAGGTAGAGCTGAAATTTGGGGGTTATCAACCATAAGCCTAAACAAGAATTATGTTTGTCGGTGTCAGGGGATGTCGACATGTTACCTTCTCTGACGTATGAAAAATATTTAAGAAAGAAATCAACTTTGTACAGCAGAGGCATGTAATGGAAAGATGCTTCCTTTTTCGTGGTGAAGCATGAAGGGAGATTAGTTTTAAAAGGTAATCAGTTACGAAACAAATAGCAATTATATGGGAGAAGTGAGGGAAGATGACAACCTTAGTAAGGAGTTAGACTTTCGTTTATTACAGAAGAAATGTTTAAAAATGAAATTAACCTTCTCTATTGTAAGAAATTCTTGCAGGATATGATATAGTTTTGTGGGAAGGTAATCAGTTCGTTGTAGGAAGACAATCAACTTTCTCTACTTACATGAGAAAGGAGTAAGTAGACGATCAATTTTCTATTGTTCCTCCACGAGATGAAAGTCCTCTTCATTACTGCATTTTTCTTTCTGAAGTTTTAAATATCTGAATATTCCATCACTGGCAGTATATTTTCATTATTACGTTCTACCTTGTCAGTCCTTCAAATTTATCAGGAATAATTTTGAAGAATACTTGAATATTTTTACATTATAATCTGTCTGTCTGTCTGTCTCTCTCTCTCTCCTCTCGACTCGCTCTCTCTCCTCGTCTCTCTCTCTCTCTCTCCTCTCTCTCTCTTCTCTCTCTCTCTCTCTCTTCCATCTATATATATATTATATAATACTATATATATATCATATATATAATATATATACAATACATAAAATGTTAAATAATACATATATATATATATATATATATATATATGGATATATAATATATATAATATATATGTATTATATATGTATATATATATATATATATATATTATATATATATATATATATATATATAATTATATATATATATCTATATATGTGTGTGTGTGTGTGTGTGCGCGTACGTACAAGTATATTGCATACGTCACAGTACACATTTACGGTTGTAATGTTTTCATCCTTCACGGTCAGATAGCAATATCTGATAGTAAAAAAAAAAGAAAGTAAAAATAAATAAAAATAAACTTTCCGCTTAACTCTGCAAGATACACAAAACAAGTTTCACTATGCTGAATGAGAGAGAAAGAGAGAGAGAGAGAGAGAGAGAGAGAGAGAGAGAGAGAGAGAGAGAGAGAGAGAGAGAGAGAGTATGCATACCACGGCACAAAGCAGCTTATTTATGCGTCACAAATATGAAATACATTAAAAGCGAGAATCTATGAGCTCCTATTATTCACGTGAGACTAGCGTTGAATACTCGATGAATAGAAGACTTCGGGGAACCTGCTTTGATTTCGATGTAGACTACAAGAATTTACACGTAATATGGTCTATAAAACGCCAACCAAACGCTCTCCTGTCTTGCTTTAACAAAACTCACCCTTAGAGCATTTCGGAATAAAATTTGAGAAGCGCTAAATGAAAATGGAAAGACACGAAAATATACACTTTCAAGCAGTACGAACTGTTTGGTTATCATTTCAAGATCCCAGTGTTCTTAATTAACTCTCCTACAAACGAGAAGCTGCGTGGACGAGAGCTCTCTCTCTCTCTCTCTCTCTATCTCTCTCTCTCGTGCACACACAAGTACACACACACACAAACCTAAGTATATGAGCTGCTTGGACGAGCTCTCTCTCTCTCTCTCTCTCTCTCTCTCACACACACATACACACACGCGCGCGCGCAACGTGTGTTGGATAGGTAGGGTAAAAGTGATATTGGAATACAAGAGTTCGATTCGCTGCTACTAAGTCAACTAGGCCTATGTTCGAATATCAATCGGTTCACGCTGTGGTGGTTTTCTGCAGAAAAGAATGATTACCGAAGCTTCAATCAAAATGTGGTTGGCGTCGAGCCTATTGTCTTTTTCTTTTGAACCAATACCAAATAAGAGGTGGTAGCCCCATACACTTTTCATAACATGGTTTTGGCTAACCAAAGTTAACTGTAGGCCTACACCCATATAAAATTCAGTTCTATAGCCACTCAAAGTCACATTTCATCTATTTCATTGTACCAACGTTATGATAAATAAAATAAGATTTACCATATATTTAGCTTTTTAAGTACAATGGTTCCCATCTTCAGCTGCTCTGCAGAATAAAGGTAGAGTGCTTTGCTCGGAATTCGCAGTTGCGAAGAGGTATTATGTTTAGCAGTTACTATGATAACTTTTTTTGGGGTCCTTTGAGGGATGGGGGTTGGGTACGTTTTCTGCATTCCGATTCCTCTCCAAATATAGAGCTCTATGTAGTACTGCAGCAGAGTCTATGCTCAGCACTTTAGAGGAAAGATTCCTATGTTCAGATTCGATCCCTCTCCAAATTACTCTGTCCGTGAGCGGCTCTCTTTTTTTTTTTCTTTTTTTTTTATTTCCATGTGGATTAACTTCGGCTGGACAACCTGTTATCGAGTTTCAATCACTTTTTGACGTCCAGCTGGAGTCTCCTTTTAGATTACCAACTCTCTCTCTCTCTCTCTCTCTCTCTCTCTCTCTCTCTCTCTCTCTCTCTCTCTCTGTGTGTTGAATAATCACTGTAACACATAAAAGGCCTAGACACTTTCCTGCATCATACGAGGTTCTCGTCTCTATTTCATTGATGTACATAAACACATCTTTCCCTAAAACACACACACTCTCTCTCTCTCTCACACACACACACAACCACTTTCTCTTTCTTACACATGCATATCTACACTGCAATTTCTTCTCTCTCTCTCTCTCTCTCTCTCTCTCTCTCTCTCCTCTCTCTAACATACACACAAATAAACTTTCCAACTCTCCTAACCTCTCCTTTTAGATTACCAACTCTCTCTCTCTCTCTCTCTCTCTCTCTCTCTCTCTCTCTCTCTCTCAAAATTTCCCCGCACCTTCTAATAATGATCATCATAACCCTGATTAAAGTCATTGTCACAAATCCATTCACAATTAAAATGAGACTACCCATTGTCATCCAGATTCCATTCTTCCTTTCAAGCCCAACAGTAAAGAGGAAGAATATCGGCCTACGGGAAGAAAAAAACTGAACGAGAAATAAATTATCGCTGGAGAATGATCTATACAAATGTGCCTCCTCTGAATAAAACAACAGCAAATAAAAGGAGAACAACACGAGGGAACAAGAAAGAGAAGAACAAACATGTTTAGATTACACTAACAAATTAGACGAAACATTACAAATGTACAGTATTACCTACCCTTGTGGTCCACCAGTTAGATTTTCAGTCTGGGAACGATTCTTGTTTTGACACACCTGTGGACCAGCATGAGGCAGCGTCAGGTACTGGATACCTGGTTATTTAACTGAAGTCTTCGTATGGTGTATGTCTTCGAGTTGGAGGTTAGCAGCCTTTGGCCAGCATTATTGTGTTTTCGTCGTCAAGAGGACGACGTGTCGAGTGCGACCTCACTGGGCAGCAGCAGTGACGTGTTTTCGTCCAGTGGTCGAGGAGGACTTCCATACTGCATCTGAGTACGAGATGGTTGTTGTATCAACTCTGTCTTGATCGTCCAGCATTCGAGGAGGATGTCCATATTGTCTCCAAGGACGAGGTGGTTGTCGTATCGGCTCTATCTTGATCGTCCGGCATTGGACTGTTGTCCTCACTGTTTGAGGAAGTGTTCCCGTTTTGCTCTTAGTATCATTATGCTGCTTCAGTGTCAATTTTAGTTATGTATTACGCTGCCTATTTCTATTTATTTAAAGATTGTTATTGCCCTTATACAGCCTATTTTGTGATTATTCTTTTTATTGTTTAGATTGTGATTTTTCATGGCGTTGTTATTGAAGGGTGGATTTTATTGTTTCTTCGACTGATTTTACATATTATTGTTAATTGATAATTTTTTAGGTTTTTTGCCACCCAGAACCTTGACTCGCTGTACATTATGTAAATAAATTAATTTTAAGGTAAATTTTTGGTTTTGTTATGCTCCTCCCTCCTTTGTTTGTCACCTGTCATCAGTCATTACAGCCCAATTGCTTATTATTTTTAAGAACCTGTCGATCTCGAGAGTCGAGATCGTAATATTGGCGACCTTGCCAGGATTGGTTCTGTTTTGGCTGACGGGGGTGTGGCAGCATCGGGGAAGAGTATTTTGTTTGTAAAAAAAAAAAATTAATAATGATAATTTTTTTTTTCTGTTAGGTGGGGAGGTGTTAGGAACAATCGTTTGCCGATTGTTCCCTTGGTGGATTGTTGCCTCCTTTGTTTTTGTTTTTTAATTGCTGGCGAGTTGACGTCTGTTGGATGGCGTCAAACTTCGTCAGTCAGGTTCTGGAGGGCAGAACAACCAGTCAGGTTCTGGAGGGCAGAACAACCAGTCAGTCAGTCAGTCAGAGGCAGTCAGGTATGATTACCTGTGGACCAGCATGAGGCAGCGTCAGGTACTGGATACCTGGTTATTTAACTGAAGTCTTCGTATGGTGTATGTCTTCGAGTTGGAGGTTAGCAGCCTTTGGCCAGCATTATTGTGTTTTTGTCGTCAAGAGGACGACGTGTCGAGTGCGACCTCACTGGGCAGCAGCAGTGACGTGTTTTCGTCCAGTGGTCGAGGAGGACTTCCATACTGCATCTGAGTACGAGATGGTTGTTGTATCAACTCTGTCTTGATCGTCCAGCATTCGAGGAGGATGTCCATATTGTCTCCAAGGACGAGGTGGTTGTCGTATCGGCTCTATCTTGATCGTCCGGCATTGGACTGTTGTCCTCACTGTTTGAGGAAGTGTTCCCGTTTTGCTCTTAGTATCATTATGCTGCTTCAGTGTCAATTTTAGTTATGTATTACGCTGCCTATTTCTATTTATTTAAAGATTGTTATTGCCCTTATACAGCTTATTTTGTGATTATTCTTTTTATTGTTTAGATTGTGATTTTTCATGGCATTGTTATTGAAGGGTGGATTTTATTGTTTCTTCGACTGATTTTACATATTATTGTTAATTGATAATTTTTTAGGTTTTTTGCCACCCAGAACCTTGACTCGCTGTACATTATGTAAATAAATTAATTTTAAGGTAACTTTTTGGTTTTGTTATGCTCCTCCCTCCTTTGTTTGTCACCTGTCATCAGTCATTACAGCCCAATTGCTTATTATTTTTAAGAACCTGTCGATCTCGAGAGTCGAGATCGTAATACCTGTAGAATAGTCACTACAATGGTGTGCAAATATGAGAGAGAGAGAGAGAGAGAGAGGAAGGGTTTCGGGCTGAAAAGTTGAAAGGTCCAAGAGCAAATTCAGGGTAGTTAAGTTAGATCTGACATTGAGGGATGCTACTAAATACATATGAATATCCAGGAAAATAATTTGCCAGCCTCAAATATAGGCGAACCCCATGAGGGGCTTCTTCGTACCCAGCTTTCAAACTTAAAACTAAACAGGAATGATAATAATGGATAATTTTTATTTTCACATAGTATGACTGGGACTCACAGGTGGTAGCCTCGCTGATACAGCTATGACCTTAGAACCTAATATGTGGTAATTAATTGCATGCATTAATAAATGAGTGTTTACTCTACTTTTAATGAAAAGGCTGGGTTGCTCTTCACAGTTCAAGGGAAACATCCTAATCTAACCTAACTTAGGATGTAGAGTTCTATCCATACGACCCTAAGAATGTCGTTATGACCAGCCGGGTTCGTGAATAGCCTCGTTCAGAGTAGCCCTGTTCATCAAGTAACTACTTCAAAAGTCTCGATAGTCGACAGGTCATTCTTGATATGCCCAGGGAAAAATCAAGTTACGTATCTATGATATGTAAAAATCTAAACATACTTCCCTTGAAGTAGAGGAGTTGGAATATACATGATAATCTGAGAAATCAAAGATGATAAACGATTACTTATAACATGTCTCAAACTCTCTTGAACAAGGTTTGCATATATTACAACTAAATGAATAAAAATAAATCAAAAGACGATAAATGGGTATTTATAGCGCACCCAAAGCCCTCTTGCATCAGAGCCATACACAGTTATTTGAGCGAAACTCCAGCCTCACGTCGATCAAAATCGGGAGCTCAAATCGATGGCTCGGACTGTCATTAATCACCCTGCCAGTGTGTGCGGTTCCCGTTGGCTATTATTCCCTCCCCCCCCTCATCTCATCTCTCTCTCTCTCTCTCTCGTCCTCCTTCTCTTTTCTCTGTTTACTTCAATTCACTCCTACTTCCTCCATGTGCTTCCCTTTCCTCCCTACATTTCAGGTCTCGTTTTAAACTATCCCCAATTTCTCCCTATCTCCAGTACCCACCTTTTGTAACCTCAACTCTCTCTCTCTCTCTCTCTCTCTCTCTTTCCTTTCCCTTCTCTCTTCTCTCAATCTCTCTCTCTCTCTCTCTCTCTCTCTCTCTCTCTCTCTCTTTCCTTTCCCATTGGCAGGGTGACACGAGTGATGGCGGGTTGAGCCAAGTGCCACTTGTTGAGGGACCAATCTCTCTCTCTCTCTCTCTCTCTCTCTCTCTCTCTCTCTCTCTCTCTCTACCGTCCTATCAATGAATAAGTTTTAGAAAGATGAGATGAGCATGAGCAACATGTGCGTCTAAAGCAATCTAGACCAAATTAACCAAGAAGAAATAGACTATCAAGATTTATTAAAAAAAATAAACATGAGATATAACGATACCGTCATGAATGATTCATACATTAAGAAGCTTAGTATAAGAAGAAGAAGAAAAGCTATCAACATAAATACCCGGTGGAAATGATAGTAACTGAACAAAGAATTTAATAGATGGAATGTAAAATCACGCTTCTCTTGACCAAACAAAAATATTCTTTACACGAATAGCAACAACACTGCAATAGTCCAAACCACAGATGTAAGCAACATTATAAATGCTAATGCAATAGTAATATCACATGCTATAGCCTACCGTGCCTTCAGTCGCAGCCATCTGCTTTACCTCAAAACTGCATGCACCTTACAAAATCTGTTGTTTTAGATCTCTTTATTACCCTGGATCCGTTTAATGACACTTCGTATGTGAAGCCTTGCATAAAAAGTGAACGTGTATAAAAACGAGAAATGGGAAATAAAATTGAATGTCGAAAAAATATTATGACAAAAAACAAACACACACACAGGAAAAAGACGGGTTAAAAAACACATAAAAAAATATATCTCGATAAACTTAATTATCTTTTCGTTCCTTATTCCATTTTCTCAAACCTGATTCAAGACAAAATGATCAACGAAAACTACTTGAGAATAAAGAAACCACATCAGCAGTCATTAATAAAAAAAAAAAAAAAAAAAAAAAAAAAAAAACTGAAGTGGTAAAATCATTAGCGTACAATCAACCTGAAACAAGTGTAAAATGCGCCGAAGAAATGCTGCATGAGCCGCGGCCCAAGATGCTTTCAGCCTTCAGCCACGGCCCGGTAGTGGCCTGTCTTATAGCGTTGCCAGGCTCAAGATCAGTGCTAACTTTAACCTTAAATGAAATAAAAAACTACTGAGACTAGAGGGCTGCAATTTGGTATGTTTGATGACTGGAGGGTGGATGATCAACATATGCATTTGCAGCCCTCTAGCCTCAGCAGTTTTTAAGATCTGAAGGCGGACAGAAAAGTGCGGGGGGACAGATAAATAGCCATCTCAATAGTTTTATTTTACAGAAAACTAAAGAAAAGGAAACGGTTAATGGTCGCCATGTGACTATTCCCCTAAACCCCCAACCCCCACCGACACGAAACATCTCCCCCAACAACCCCCTACCCCTTCACATTTCCCGGTCCCTATCTTCCAAACCCTTCCGCTCGGCCGTTAGAAATCGAATTCAATCTCTAAAATGAATTGGTCCACTTACAGTCACATATAATTACTACCCGCCCCCCATGCGAACAGGGCAATAAGGGGAGGGAGGGAGGGATATGGGAAAGAGGTATGTGATTAAGAGAGTAGTAGATAAAGAGAAACAGAAAAGAATAAACAAGGAATCAAGTCAATTAAAGATGAGTTAGTGGGAAGAGCATAGAGGGAACATTCTCTCTCTCTCTCTCTCTCTCTCTCTCTCTCTCTCACAGGATTCTAAATCAAGCGCGAAGTTAATTAAAAGGCAAGGGTTTAGGAATCAAGAACGAATCAGATGGGAATGAAAATTAATTAAGAACGGAGGATGGATAACGAATGTTCTTGGATTTTGTTACATCATTGACCGAAGGGGAAATATGTTTGAATATCTAGAAAATAAGGAGAAATAAACGGCATGTTAACATATAAATGGACTAAAGATGATGAAAGCAGGAATATACCACACTTGTCATGAAATGGTAAAATGTTATACCTACAGAGATTCAAACACGTTACGCAAGTTCTATATATATATATATATATATATATATATATATATATATATATATATATATATATATATATATATGTGTGTGTGTGTGTGTGTGTGTGTGTGTATGTATGTATATACATATAAATATGTGTATTTGTTGTGTACAGAATAAACATCTCCGATCAGAGTACTTACTTTTCTGAGCCAGGGCCAAAACATCATCATCTAACTCACCTGCAAAAAAAGGAGGAATTCTGTTTTTATTTGCAGTACTGAGGATTATGATACATATTGTAAATACATAACCAAACATACACACAGACAAAACACACACCACACATTATATATATATAATATATATATATATATATATATATATATATATATATATATATATATATAGATTTATACATATACATATACATATACATATACATATATATATATATATATATATATATATAATGTGTATATATATATATATATATATATATATATATATATATATATATATATATATATATATATATGCTTGCTATAGTTGCAGAAGAGAAAAGGCAGACAGTATTAAAACTGTCAATCTCATCTGCAAACTACCGAATCAAGGATATAACGCTTGGTGTAGATAGCTCGCATAACTTCCCATACCCATGCACGGAGGCTTCACCGCACGTTACGAACGTGCCCCATTATATAAATTTAATAAATGTCTTCGGATCAAAAATTGACAGACAGGAACACCCCTCTGCATCGCACTCCCGCTATGCATGTAGATATTCAGATATGAATGTAAATGCTCATAACGAATTTCACAAGTGCGCAATGCCTGCCAGGGAATTTTTATACATGAATGAATGCATACATGCATGTACGGTTTACGGATTCATGAATTAAATGGTGTACGAGTGTGTGTGTGTGTGTGTGTGTGTGTGTGTGTGTGTGTGTATGGAAGGGGTAGGCAACGGGAGACGTCCACAGTGACAACTTTTGTTTATTAGTTAACGTTTTCGAAACTGGAACAATGCATTCAACTGAAATTATTAAAATGAACTCATACTTGAAATTATGACATAAACAAAGAATTCGAAGCCAGGTTAAACTCAAGTATGGTAGAGAGTTGTGTAGGTGGTTTGGTTATTCACCGTTGGTACCGTAGCAGATTCACATCAACCGTGCATCTGATGTCTAGGCCCGTCCCTAAAGACGCTCCTGATTGGCTGTTGATGAGCCAATCACAGGGCTGGAAACTCCCAGTCTCTCGACAGAGTTCACATAGGCAGGATGTATGCTCCACCTCTCCTCAGGAGAGGTGGAACATATATCCTGCCTAACTGAACTCTCGAGAGACACCGTGAGTTTCCAGCCAGGTGATTGACTTATCAACAGCCAATCAGGAGCGTCTTAAGGGACTGGCCTAGACACCAAATGCAAGTTGATGTGAATCTCCTATAGTAGTTTAACAAATAGTGATTCAAAACCAGGAAGTGAAGAAGTGATGGATTTGGAAAGTATTCTATAACGTTTATATTCAATTTCAGTTTTACAACTTTGGGCGTGTTCTCGAATATTTGAGAACTCCGGATGAGATCTTTTGCTTCCAGTCCTATAACCAACGCCCTAATTAAAATCAATTCGAACTTCCCACGTACCTTCCCTGACTACATCAGGAGCTAGAATATATATGTAAACTGCTTGAAATCATAAGAGAGCTAATTTTGTATTTGTCCTTAAATGAAGACTTAATTGTCAGAGGATTAGCTGGAATTAATTGACAAACAATGGCAGGTGCATATTGTTGAATTAGATTATTCAAAGTATCATAAAAAGATTTATCAAGAACGTCATTTTATTTACCGTAGTTATCAATGATTTGGGCGTACATTTATTATCCAGAAATTTATTTATGTATAAAAAAAATCGGGAAGGGTGACAGTTGCCTAAGAAGCATTATTATAAAATATCCGTTTCATTATTAAATCCAAATCAGCTGGAAGTTAAAAGTAAAAGCCTAATGAATAAATCATAAAAATCCTATCCTAAAATTCCTGTATCTTTAACTCAACGCGAAACACCTTTTTAAGGCCATTTTAGGCTCTTCATAGACTTTTCCTACCACCCCCTCCCCAACAAGAACAAGAACAGTGTAGTTTGTAGGCTTACTCCCCGAGTTAGAAGTGTCATCGACATATCTACGGAAAGATAGAGAAATAGAGGAAGGAAGGGCAGAGGCAGAATGGCCAGTAATTGCTCCTCCAGCGAAGACATAAATATTGGGCAAAGGTCAACTTGACAGTATGAAACACCTTGGAAAACAAAGGCAATGATCAGTTTTATTAAAATTATCATGGTTAAAACCCTTAAACACAGTAATCTGTAATTTAAAAAATAGATACATTTCTGTTTTAAAAATTCAATTGCCTGATTACTTATGGTTGAACGTTCATCGCTACAGCGTGAATCCGAGTGGGAAATTCTCAAAGTATCCGAAAAGTGGGAGTGTGTATATATATATATATATATATATATATATATATATATATATATATATATATATATATATATATATATACTTATATACATATCACGTTTCGTGACAACATCTCCACATCTTCAGGGATTTTCTACTCTGCAAAATAAAATATAA
>NC_061097.1:20429958-20459958 GCF_015104395.2 Macrobrachium nipponense
TAGTTCTGTCATAAAGAAGTTCTTCGTTGGACGAGCGGTTTATGTACTCGCCTACCGATTCGGTAGTCGCGATTTCGATTCCCTGCTGTGCCAAAGTGGGATCAGAGGAATTTGTTTCTAGTGATTAGAAATTAATTCATCTAAATAATGCGGTTCGGAGCCCACAATAAGCCGTAGGTCCCGTTTGTTTCTAGCCACGTGAAAATATCTAATCCTTCGGGCCAGCCCTAGGAGAGCTGTTAATCAGCTCAGTGGTCTGGTTAACCTAAGATATACTTAATTTTTTTTTCTGCCATACAGTTAAGCGAAGCACAAGAACATTGAACAAACATATCAAGGACAATGTAATCATACTAAAACCTGCTATGGTCTAGAACCGATAGCGCGAAATGAAGTTTTCGAGAGCGATTGCTATAGGATTTAGGATCGCGAATTGGATAAACGAATTTGTCCACTTAATTAACAAAATGAACAAGTGCGGGAGAGGACTACAACTTGATAACAAAAAGGAATGCGACAGGATAACGCAAACAGTCTTCGAAGCATGTTGCTGAAATACAAAGCTTTCATTCTGACAAAATGTCACGGGTTGAACCCACTCGGTCCAGCACTTTCGAACAAGTCCTGTCCACCTTCTTGTTTGCCGCTTATCGGAAAAAAAAAAAAAAAATTCAATTTTTGTCCGTCAGACACCACAGCCTTTCCAGCAGCTCTATAAGCACGACCTCTCTGATAGAACATGCTATTTGAACATCATTTCATCCAATGGAAAAGGTGCCCCTTTTTCTTTATTATCAATTAAAGTCAACGGACAACGCCAGGCCTGCCAACCCTCCCCGAGTGCAACGTCCGTTAGCGCCGAAGCCAGCAACATTCCTTTAAGCAAAACGTGAAAAAAGAGGGACACCATAAATTTATTTCCCGTCGGACGAGATGACTGTCCAAAGCTGTATGTTTTCGGTTGTGGATACGCGGCTGAATAAATGCTTAGCTTCGATGTAAAGCCGAATCAGTTATACCAGAGGGGGAGAGGTGCTGGGTATTTTGAAATAAATAAATAAATAAATAAAAACAAACGATTGTATGCTACTTTTAGATACGTTTCCAACACGCGGATTTGTGCTACTCTGAATATAAAGCTTGAACGAGCTTCATTAACTGCGTCAACAGGTGGAATAACGCTATTCTGAACTGTCGTCTGAACGTGCTTTTTTAAGGATAGATAATTGTCTTCTTCAACAAAGGTGATATGTATTTTCTACGACAATTATTTTGCGTCCACACAAAATCTTAACTTAATTGCATATATATAATATATATATATATATATATATATATATATATATATATATATATATATATATATATGTGAGTGCGTGCGTGCGTGCGCGAGTGCGTGCGTGCGCGAGTGCGTGCGTGCGTGCGTGCGTGCGTGCGTGCGTGTATTATATTACTAACAGGACCTCATTGTACCATCGCAAGTGTTCATTGCCCAGAAACCAAATAACAGAGTAATGCAGTTTTTTTTGTAGACTGTTCTACATTTCCTCAAGTTTACATTCTGAGCACTTTATGCAATACATTTCACATGTAGATATTCATGCACAGAACAACTGTGCAAGTGATAAAGTTTATATATATATATATATATATATATATATATACATATATATATATATCATAATATATATATATATATATATATATATATATATATATATATTCAAACATATATTCAAATATTTATGTGCCAGTGTACGTAAGCATACTTATGTATATAAACTATAGTGTTACGAAGAAAGAGAAGCAGCAAGAGTGCTGGACATGCCGCCTTTACTCTAAGACTTTCTTAAGTCTATTTACTCCTGAACCCCTTTCTGTCAAAGGCTTTCGAAAAAGACACGTAAAACAAACAGCAAATCATGTTCATGTCCCTGGACTCGCCCTGGTTGAGCCGGTGGCAGCGAGTTCAATTCTCGGGCATTCAATTGAGGGGTCAGAGATGTGTATTTCTGGAGATAGAAGTTCACTCTCGACGTGGTTCAGAAGTCACGTAAAGCCGTTGGTCCCGTTGCTGAATAACCACTTGTTCCATGCAACGTAAAAACACCATACAACCAACCAATCATCCAAGAGAAGTGTTCTTCATCTGTAGATCAACTTCAAATGTTAATACCTTTTATGACCGGAAATGTTTTTGTATTCCTTGAATCTCAGTTGATATAGTAAAACCGAGCTTTATATGCTAGATGTAAAATAATATCATCTTACGTTTTAAGACTGGTGATACAAGTTTATTAATACAATATGTATGCAAATCTCTCTCTCTCTCTCTTTATATATATACATATATATACACATATATATACATATATACATATATATATATATATATATATATATATATATATATATATATCCATATATATATATCCATTATATATAATATATATATTACAAATAGTCACTACACCCATTTTCAAATGATTACTATCGCCTTTGAAAACGAGCAGAGATATAACCCGAAGCATAACAATCTAATGTTCCACTTTGTTTCCATTTAAGAAGAATTTTTATCATTATTGTGAACGTATTTGTATATATAATACATATATACATACACAAAACACACACACACACACACACACACACACACATATATATATATATATATATATATATATATATCTATATATATAATACACATACAAAGCGAAGACCTCACTAGAGTTCAAACAACCAGAATAATCAAATTCTGAATATGGTGTACCGTATAAACTAAAGCAGATGCGAGGTAATTGGACTACAGAATTGTACCCTGAGATTCCGGAATTATAATGAAAAGTAGCTCTATAACCTATACTGCTATTATTATTATTATTATTATTATTATTATTATTATTATTATTATTATTATTAGTAGTAGAAGTAGTAGTAGTAGTAGTAGTTATTGTATTATCATTATAAACAGTAAGTAGTTTCTCAAGCCCCTTTACTGTAATAGCTTTGAAGATATTATTAAAATATTTACCAAACAAAAAAAAGAATGATTTAACAGACTTGACATGTGACTTTTTTTTATATTAAGTGATGTGAAGTAACATAATGAAGTATAAACAGCAAAAATAACATTAAGAATGCATTATGAGAGGTCTTATATCATGCCGATAAATATTAAACAATATCAATACGAATAAGTGGCAAGACAAATGAATGGGATTCAATTATTCTGACATAACTGAAACGAGCATAATTTACATCATCAACTATCTACTAAAAGCAATAAATACCATTATAATAAGGGTAAAACTCACGGGAGAGAGAGAGAGAGAGAGAGAGAGAGAGAGAGAGAGAGAGAGAGAGAGAGAGAGAGAGAGCGGTATGATGTACAGTTGAGTGTCAATTATACAGTCTGTTATAATGTTTCGTTATAAGGCAGGTCCTCATAAGCCATTTGGTAGTATGGGACTGACTTTGACTCGGGACAATGGGAAATCGGGGTTAGCGAACGAATCAAGTTTATGTAAGCATCACAAATATATGAACTGTATGTATACTACATTGGTCAGAATAGTTCTTTAGGATAGATTTAGAAAATGAGAGGAAACGAACTGTGTGCACTGGTAGCTCTCTCTCTCTCTCCAATGTATTATATATATATATATATATATATATATATATATATATATATATATATATTATATATATATATATATATATATATATATGTGTGTGTGTGTGTGTGTTGAATTCTTTTTGCATTCACGTACGCGAACGTTTAAAGCTTTCTGAGAATTCGTTTACTTCGAATAAACCACAAAAAACACGAGAGAGAGAGAGAGAGAGAGAGAGAGAGACAGAGAGGGTTCCCTATCTCACTTCCTCACACATCAAGTCATACTAACACCCTTACATAAAGACTATTCACAGCAGACTATCTTAGCCTTTTCAGAAAGATAACCACAGAGAGAGAGAGAGAGAGAGAGAGAGAGAGAGAGAAAGCTTGACCCCGAATCACCCTTTGCAATGGGTGTCGGCCTCGATGATCGATAGGCAATGGCAATATCCAACCGAACGCTAATTCCACGGCCACCGAACTCCCCCTCCCTCCCTCCCAAGGGTAGGGGAGAACCTCTCCTCCGCTCCCAGGGTAGGGGAGAACCATCTCCTCCTGCTTTAATTAGTAAATAGCACAGAGAGACCCTCTAAACTTCCCACGGCGGAGGAGGTGGGCGGGGGTTGGTGTGGTGGGGGGGAGGGGTTAAGGATTGCGGGTTGTGGGAAGAAGGAATCGTCCCACGACGCCCCTTAAGCGCTGAATCTGCTAATGATTATTCCTCGGTATGTACAGTAAGTTCCAAAACTGAAGCGACAAATTTCAGAGAATTTCGTTCGAAATTCACTAACTGGCAACTACAACTCGTAGCTGAAAATTTTTTTTTTTCTACAGTGAAAGCTCTATCAAGCAAAATAAAGCTAACATATGATGCACGCATATAAAATCTATGATATTTATAACATTCATAAGAAAAATTACGGTAATAGTAATTATTTTAAAGTATAGCAATTACTTCAAACTATAGAAACGAAACAATTTGAAATTCTCGTTCAACACAGGATTACAACATTACCAACATTCCAATGTATATTTCGAGCAATGTGGAAACAAATATTTAATATTATTGTGTATTATCAATTATTTTAGCGAGGATGCATAAAACCATGTAAGTATCAATAGAATGTGAAGGAAAAATCTCTGCGACATTAAACATAATCAACCATGAATGCACCTAGATTCAATTAGAAGTTAGGGGTGGTTGGTAGTTCTGATTCTTGCTTCTAGGACCGAGCATAAAACACCATCTTCGAGAAAGGCTCTAACCTCTGCTGCTACCTTCAGGTGACTAGGCCTAGTTCCGGGCATTGCAAGGCTTACAATGCAGGGCCACTTTCTGTTATTTAGGCAAAGGTAGAACCATCAGGACCGACACCAGGACCTGTTCTTGCACCTGGGAAACAGACTCGCTATATAAAAATTAAGAAAGTCGGTCGCAAGGAACCAGAACACCCGTAAAATCGCCATCTGGTTAAGTAGGGAGACGACAGACCCCAACAACCCCTTACCCCTTCTACCTCTACCTCTACCCACAATACTAACTCCACCTTTTCACTTCAACCTATTACCTCAAATCTTCGAATCATATCCCAACCATGAAATTTAAAGACTGAATTTGCGTAAGTGGGCGTATCATAAGGGAGTGATATCACCCAAATTCAAATTTCCACTGACAACCAGTAATCAGTTCGATCCAGTCAAGTATTATGCATAACAGAAATTTATGAGTGGGGGATATATATATATATATATATATATATATATATATATATATATATATATATATATATATATATATATATATATATAAAGAAGCACCCGAGCATGACCAATAGGCCTAGTGCTCGATTCTTAAAACAGGCCTCTGGTTATTCTTGATAGATAAAAACGTCCTGAGAGAGAGAGAGAGAGAGAGAGAGAGAGAGAGAGAGAGAGAGAGAGAGAGCATAACAGGGGATACTCGAATTAAAATAATGCTCGCCAAGCATATTCACACTCCGGATCGTATGGACAAGAATAGTTTCACTTATGCACTGAAAAAAAAAAAAAGTGGAAACCTACGAAAATACTTGTTTGGTGCGACCCTGAACGCAATTCCGCATGCAAAAATTTGCACAATCGAGAAATTCCATGAAATTATAAACTAACAAGCTGGAAAATATATTTCCTTGATTCTTGAAATAGGCCTAACCATGTAACCAACGCTAAACGCGCACATAACTTAGATTTCGTTTTCTTTTTTTACACCAACTTGTCTTATTTATATTTCATTTAATCAGATGCTAAAATTCTCTGTGCGTTATCAAAAGATATCATAATAACTTTCGATATAACGCTATAAAAGTAGAAAGTTAATTTACAAATATTAGGCCAATGCTTATGCACTCGGTTCCTGCTGCCACTCTATGGTGAACACTTCATATCACACTTTGGAAGCCGCAGATGTTTCTTTGGGGAAATTCTTTTGTTTCTATTAATAAACAATTACTGAACTAACATTGCTCATTCACTGTGGAAATACTTTGTGCGCTTATACAGTTAATCACTGATACGTATTATCAGATAAATAGGATGACAATAATTGGAATAAAATATGCTAACTGGCAACCCCATGAGTTTCTATAGAGGTACGATCAATTCTGAGATTTGTCGCTTCACTTCTGGAACTTACTGTACACTGTCCTTGCAATGTTTATGTGACCTGGCTCCCTGCTGAGGAAGCTCAGGGGCGTCGCCGGAATCTCTGATTGTGCATCTAGACAGTGGTCAGGTTCTCGGATACTTCGGGCTGCATTACATTTTATTTTCATTTTTTAGACTCCATATATTTTCTATTCCCCTGTTCAATTAATCTTGTGTCTACATACTTATATGGCCTTTATTGCAATTTTACATATCTTATTTTTTCTATTTTTCTAATTACTTATTCAAATAACTCTACCATAGGTGCTAGCTTATATGTTCATTATTATGATTTTAATAAACCTCATTTTCTCTAATTATCTATTCAAATGATTATACCATAGGTGGCCACCTATACGCCATTAATATTCACCCAATATAACTACTGTTCTTTCGCTCTAAAATTTACTGCTTAGATTTGATTAATCTACAACTATGAGGAGTCTGTTTGCTTCGAGATAACAGTGTTGTGCCCAGATGTTTACTTGTCAAGCAACAGGAGAGAGAGAGAGAGAGAGAGAGAGAGAGAGAGAGAGAGAGAGAGGTTATTTGTTGCAACTTCTATTTTAACTGCATCTCATACTCTTTCTCTTCATGACTTATGTGAGAATTCCGCTTATCCATCTCTCTCTCTCTCTCTCTCTCTCTCTCTCTCTCTCTCTCTCTCTCTCTCTCTCTCTGTGTACGTTGCTCTTGTTAGTTTATATGAATGAACATTTTGGATTAATCTGTAGACTTACTACTAATGGGGAGTAGGGAATATGCATTTCATGAACGTAACTAAAATGTCCTGGTACGTTTCCCAAACTAACAATGATAAAAAGATTAATATCCTTAAGCAACTTGTGAATTTCTTTGAACATATAGTAAAAAAAGGATTTGAGAATCCTTTTTCATGATCTATCCTGAAAAAACATTGTAATGTGCATAGTCCTTAAAGCATCAGGAACTGCAAAGTTAAAAAATAAACTAAAACTAACCAAAAAAAAAAAAAGGAGTCGATGTCTTTCCTTTCAAAAGCCTTTACCCAACAACTCGACTTTAATGGCATTTTTCGTATCACTTCACACAAAGGAAAACATCATCGTTCAAACCTTAGTATCTTTTTCGCGACTTTTTTTCGCGCCTTTTTTTCGCGCCTTTTTTTTTTCTTTTATCAGTCTTTCTTTTTTCGGTTGTCTGACGCGACGTGTAATTACGACGGGCTAAGTGTGACTCGGAAAGGAAAGTTAAGTGGCTTTGAAACACACCTCTGTAACTCGAGAGACAGGCAGACGGACAAACAGACATAGACAGAGATGTAAACAGAGAGAGAGAGAGAGAGAGAGAGAGAGAGAGAGAGAGAGAGAGAGAGAGAATTAGCAGGATAGACAAATAGATTACCGACCCGATTGAAAGAATACTGGGGAGAGCGATGGAAAATGAAACAGGAAACGAGAGAGAGAGAGGAGAGAGAGAGAGAGAGAGAGAGAGAGAGAGAAGAGGTTATAAGGGTACCTTCACATACAAGCAGTTTTCTTGAACACATTTAATCCTTCTTTCGCCGTAATACTTATGTACTATATTCCCCCAACTCGTTTCTGGAGCCCAAAGCTCCTAGGAGGTGGATATGTGGCTCACTTAGCAAACAGCATTTACGCCATTCTGGCACTCACGAAATTGTTGTGGTTCTGCAGCCGACATTCTTCTTGCGTTTGAAGAAGAAGAGGAAGTAGAAGTGGAAAAAATGAAAATGAAAACCTTGAGAAATCTGGTTTATTATCCCCGAATAGGTTCCAAGTTTAGAAGATGCGAAGTAAAAAATGATTAGTGAATTGTAAACGAAATAAAATCACAGACAAGAAAGAGAATGGAAACAGTTTTTGTTTGCTCTTAATAAAAGGAAAATTATCCAAAGACATAAAAAGAAATCATGTAACAAACAGTTTTAATATCAGATCGGCAAGATAATTCTAAGAATGAAAAAAATAATTCAAAAGGAGAATGATGTAGATAAAAAAAATTTTTCAGGAAAAAGAAAGAAATTTTGGGCGTTTTTAAGGCGACCTGATTTAATATGTGATGCTTAACACATTTCACACGAAGTTTAATAAAATTCCCGAGGCTACACAGTATCCTGAAGTTGTGGAAAAGTTAAAAAAGATATAAAATCTAGTTTAATATGAGTTTTATTACGATTCCCACAGCTTTACCACATTTCCTCTTCCCCCCGCCTTCTCTTTCTCTCTCTCTCTCTCTCTCTCTATCTCTCTCTCTCTCTCTCTCTCTCTTTATAACGAAGATTCTTGTTGTAAATGTCAACAAACCAGTCCTGAAGCGTATTTTCTGCTGTTTAGCGTTTTATTTTCGGACTTGAGAGAAGTGGACAGTGAACTGTTATAAAACGATGAAATTGTTGATATAAGAGAGAGAGAGAGAGAGAGAGAGAGAGAGAGAGAGAGAGAGAGAGAGACTCAAAACATCAAAATCAAACAAAATCTTGTATAACATGGTCAATATGTTATCCTTCAAAAATGCTTATTTTTCAATCTTGCTATCTATTTCCCACTGCTAGTCATTCAGATGAAGGAAAACGCGCCGAATAATTTCTTTTGAAAGGTGATAGCGAAATTCATTTCCTCTGTTGATACCTGAACTAGAAAGCCGATGAATTATGATTATGCAAGTTCATTAATTCGGCGGGAGAACAAAAGGGTCCAGCCAATGCGCCTTTAATTCGGGGTGAATTGATTTAGCCCAGCGAATTAAGATTACTTCTTATGCCTACCGACATCAAGTGCTGTAATGGCATAGCAATTAGCAATACTCTATTTTACCTACACTGGACCAAATCCTCCTCTTTTTATCTATATGTTATATTTAAGCTGAACTTAATCAAATTTCAGTATCTACATTCAATGCTGTAATGACAAAGTAATTATCAATATTCTTTTACCTACATTGGGCCAAAGCCTCTTTTTCTTAATTAAATGTTATATTTAAAAAGATAACTTATGATTTAACTTCATAACTGGTAAAATAAATCAGTGAGCTAGGAATAAAGTACCTTCTCACGAAGGCTCCTAAAGTAGACACTTCCAGTGCGTTCATACGGTTCAAAATTTTCGTTCACTTTTGTGCATACGTTTTGGCTGTTGCCATAGTCCAAGTTAACAAATGCACTCGGCATATATGCCTATTTCACCAAACTATCGACAATCAAAACAACACTTCATCCTACTAGGTAGCTTCAATTTTTGTAAATCCTCATGAAAAACTAACAGCAAGTCTTAGGGAAGATTGTAATAACCATACAGTGCTAATTTGTCAGTTCTATTGAAAAACTAACATCAAGTCGTATGGAAGACTGTAAGAACTATGCAGTGCTATTGGATGATATAGGATTTGGAAGAAGAATGTCAGGCAAACGAGAGGCTCAGGCGAGTTTTCTGCTCAAATGAAATGACATGTTGTGCCTTTCAGCACCAGGTTATTCCAAGAGTTATACTCTTACATATGAAATTACTCCAAGGGTTATACTCTTACCATATGAAATTATTCCAAGAATTATTCTCTTATCACATGAAATTATTCCAAGGATTTTATTCTTACCATGTGAAATTATTCCAAGAATTATACTCTTACCATATGAAATTATTTCAAGAATGATTCTCTTATATATACGAAATTATTCCAAGAATTATACTTTTACCATAAGAAAATATCCCAAGAATTAGGATCTTAAATGAAATCATTCCAAGAATTATTCTCTTATATATACGAAATTATTCAAAGGATTATACTTTTACTATATGAAAATATTCCAAGAATTAGGATCTTATATGAAATCATTCCAAGAATTAAACTCTTACCCTATGAAAGATTTCCATCATCTGGACCCAATCTCATAGAAGGACTGCAATGAAGAAACCTTTATTTTGCATCCGCGTCACCACTGAAATATTTGGGGGTTACATTTCACGGAAGGAGCTACTGAATTTTACCGGTATTAACTTTATCTGACCCTTATGAATATTTAAACGATTAATCCGCTGTTTTGAATTCGAATTTCGCTTCAGATCGCAACATGATATTTATGATTATGTAGACTGTCCTGCATTTATCCGGCAGTGCAATTTCCGCACGAATCGACAAATAACATTCATTCTAGTAATAACTCCTCTCTGAGTGCAAAAATCAATTAAAAAACGAAAATAGATTAGAGGAGGGGAGTAGTCTCCAGGCTAAAGACCGTGATTTTGCATCAGGCATTCCAAACTTTTAATAATTATGATAATGAACTCCAGCAGCGTAGACTTAAACCGCTGGAAACTATGCGGTTTTATTATTTGGGAGACGTGTCTGGTTTCTTCTTGTGCCTCCGATGAGCTTTTCCGCTGAAATTTACTTCGAAAAATGTTTCCTTAACTTGCTCGTCCGTTTATTTTTTTATTCGGCTCTAACCATATATGGCTATCACTGTAAGTGTCAAATGGATGCAAGTATCCCAGTCCTGGGCTTTATGGCCTAATTTTCATAAATCATATCATATATATTATATCATATCAGGCTTAGTAAGAAATTGGCTATAAGTTGTAAAACAGAGGGACTTCAATCCAGATATGTCTATAAACCGGCGCTTATCATCGTGATTGTTCTATAAACAGGCGTTGATACTCGTCGAGATCTATAGGTATAGGTGCTTGCCTGGTCAAGTAAGAAGAGTGTGCTTATCACCACAGCTCTGTCAGAATTGGGTGCTTGTCTTGAACGGAGCAAAAATCGAGTGACTTTTACCCTGATATGAATGAAAACACTAGGTGCCTAGCTGCCGATTGGCTCCAGGAATGTGTGGTGTCTGACAGTTTATAGATGGGTATATTCAATCTAAATATGGTTTCTTATCGTCCTAACAAGTCTGTAAATTGGCCTTTATTAACGAAAATCGAAAGGTTTCTACTGCTTAGTATCATCCAAACACTTCTAGAAAAGGGAGCTCGGTTTCATGTGACTAATAACGTTTCCTCAAAGCCTCAAATGATTCATGAACGAATGCCCCACTGCGGTTGGCTTATAAATGGATGCCCCCAAAGACAAATGCTTCTCCTTAATTAGACTTGCAACGGATACTCAAAAGTAGGGATGCTCCATCCTGAGATAGGACTAGGAGAGACGGAAGGCAACGTGATAGGCCTAAGGCGATACGTTGCGTCACATTCTAGAATCTCTTTATCACATCAGTGGGATTAAAACGAACGTGTGGTGAGAGCGTCTAATTCTGACTTCGTTAGCCTGCCCCTTTGATACCTCATCGAACTGCCATCAATTATGCATAAGAAAGGGATTCACGTTTGCGGAGAAAACTGCTTCGCATAAGTGAGAGAATGGATTAAACCCCATTTTAGTGCATTAAATCTGAAACATCCATTTATAGATTATCACTTGCTTTTCGTTATATTCCCGCAAATTCTGAATTCACTTTCGCATCGATTTTATACAAGTTGTCACGACTGTCTCTGATATTCTTGTGCAATGACAGTACAAGTACTCATTAGCATAATCCGAGTGGCATGACAAGTATGCTTAAGTTTGAATAAAGCTGCGCAATGATATGCCAGTATGCCTCAGCAACGGTACAAGTGCGCCTAAGCTTGATTTCAGTTCCGTAATGATGCACAAGTATGACGAAGCCTGACTATAATTGTGCACTGATGGTTAGAGTAGGCCTACGTTTGGCCGAAGCCGTATGGCAATGTACATTCTCGACAGCTTGATACCAGCTGTTTAATACTGAACAATATAAAAGTAGGCATACGGTTAAATACTGATTGCTTTGCATTATTTCCTTCTGACTCTTGCAGTGATCTAGTTACGTGATCCACACACACACACACACACACACACACACACACACACACACACACACACACATATATATATATATATAATATATATATATATATATATATATATATATATATATATATATATATATATATTTAGATATTAATATCTATTATTACATATATATTCTATATATAATACTAGATATATACTATATATATAATTATAAATATATATCTATATAAAAATATAAAATATTTTTTTTATAATATATAAAATTAATATATATATAAATATTATATTATTATATATATATATAGATATATATACGATATATAGATATATATACAATACATAATATATATATATATATATATAATATCTATATATATATAATATATTATGATATATAATAGATATTATATAATGATATTAAGATATATTATATATATATTATTATATATATATAGTAGATAAGAGCCAAAGTACATAAAATCTTTAGTTGACTATGAAAAGCACTTTCAAAATCGCGTCACATCCCCTCTACCTACCTCTCTTTTCAGTCCTTCCAAAATGATAAGGGAGTGCATTTAAATTCTAAAATCACAGCAATTCGAAGAAAAATGCGAAACAAAAGGTGCGTTTGTTTGTACGTAGATTACCATCATCCATCCACCCGCTTTGGCTGAATTTTTAAAGAGTTCTTTATTTCTTCAACGAACCTAAAATAATCTATTCAAAATAATCTACGGAGATCAAGGTGAAAGTTTCACTTTCCACGACGATCTTGCCCGAAAGCTGGGGCAAAAGGCGTGACAGTTGTACGTACAAACAACCAGAATAAGAGCACAGGAGCCATTTAGTTAACCCGCACGACACCGAAACAGCTGCTGGTTCCTTCAATATCACCGCACATATCCCAGTAACCTCTCCCCAATTAACAGGCAATATGTCAAAGGTATTTGATACAGTCTCTCTCTCTCTCTCTCTCTCTCTCTCTCTCTCGCGATCTATTGCTCTGGCGGTGGAATTGGCTCGTGACACGGAAGAAATATGACAAATATAATCCATATCTACGGGCAGTACACATTACGTGAATGAAACAGTGACGTTGCGTTGGAGAAAATGAATGACATAAAGGCGATAAATGGAAGAATAATGAGAGGAAAGGGACAGGACAGTAAAGTGTGATGACAACAATCGGGAGAGGAATGTGATTATAAAGATTAGAAACTTGATAAGCAACCGGATGAGAGAATTGCAGATTCCATTGAGAGAGAGAGAGAGAGAGAGAGAGAGAGAGAGAGAGAGAGAGAGAGAGAAAAGAAATAAATAATATATACAAAATGGCTATATATATATATATATATATATATATATATATTATATATATATATATATATATACTATATATATATATATATATATATATATATATATATATTATATATATATGCAGAGAGAGGAGAGAGAGAGAGAGAGAGAGAGAGAGAGAGAGAGAGAGAGACCATGCAAGGAACGTGGAAAAGCATAAAGTGAGCAGCTGGGGGAAATGATACGATGCCGGGGGGCATCCCTGATTAAACACCCCACTCAGGTTTATATGGAATCGTTAACGACCCATACCAACTAACTCTCTCTCTCTCTCTCTCTCTCTCTCTCTCTCTCTCTCTCTCTCTCCTGCACATTTTCCAATAATGAAAGGACCTGGAAGTATACCTCTGGCGAAACGGGCAACGTCCCTCTTGCCCTCAACAGCGGTTGGACAGGAAAGGTGATGATGACCTTGACCATGAAATTTCAGGTCGTGAAGAAATCATCGTCAATTCGTCATCGATATCCGCCAAAAGATATTCACCAGATCAATGTTCCACCATTGTGTCAAAATTCGTTCATCCGTGTTCAGGTCATTTCCTAATGGCCTAATAGATGTGTACACACAGATACACGTGCGAAAACATGACCTCTCGTTGGTATTGCTCATTAAATGACGATATTAATTCCCCACCCACCTTGGGAGGTTACCTAGAACGACGTAGACGCTAAATCACTTCCTATACATATTTTCTGAGAAGATGGAGTCGTTATATGAGATATATTGCCAAAGTTTCGGGCGCTCACAAAAGGACGCTCGCTGGAGCTTACATCCTAACTCATTATTTTACGGAGAGAGATTGTAAATGATAACGATAATGATAATGAAAAAGCGATAGCAGCGTCGATAGATATTAAAAATAAAAGATTTTTTTTTAATGCAGATAGCTAAGAAAGACAGTTTCAACGATCGTATGCGATGCGGCTCTCAAAAGTAACTCGTTTGCGTACGTTATCATATTCATTGCTATATTCTAAAACTGCCCATATTCACATGGACCGTTTATCTAAAAAGCCGATGCTTCGCAAATGAAAGGTACTTATGCATGAAGAGTTCAGCAGAAAGTGAAAAAATAAATTCAGAATTCAATAAGAAAACAATTTAACATACGATTGAATATATGCATAAATAAACCGCAGTAGATATCAATAAATAATATAAAAGGCTTGAATAACAGATACGAAGATTTTAAAACTTGCCTACAACCGCCATTATCAAATCGTAAGATGGTTAAATTTTGCAGAAAAAATTTATGCGTTTTCACTCTGATATGATTTGGTCTAGCATACCCTTCGGGAACGATTTGTAGGAGTGTAAAAATACCTAGAAACGTCGGAGATATGCCATACATGACAATGAGAAATATAACTATTATAAAACTATGGATGCATGACATTCAAAACATCAAGACATATCCACCACGACCGACATGTCTGATCTGGATATGATTCTCATATCGACTAACCGAATGATTTGTTCTCTATTTTATGGGTGGCAATATGGTCAGTACTCCTTCTAGTTGAAAAAAATATTATCTCTATGCTAATGCCTACCTCCATGGTATAATTTTCCCAATATGCTACATGCTGGAATGTCCCCAACCTAGTTCCCGTTTTCTTTCATTTCTCCACAGATTTTATGCTAAGTAAACAATGCTTCTGGAGTTACCCCTACATTCTTTATATTCCAGTTTCTCCATTTATTTTGATATGAGTACTCCTTATGCTTTTTAATCGTTATGTCCTGTAGCAGCGATCTGGCTATATAAACCCTTTTGTGCGGCGTTTTCCAAAACAGAAAGAAAAGCCTTGGAAATGCAATGCAAGCCGACTCATATTGGCAATAGACCCGGAAGCACCTGACACGCCTCATGCTTTGCTAAGGTATTGGCTCTCTTCCGTCTTCTGTTACTTGTTGGCACTTCGCTTGTCTCGTAAACGCGCTGGCATTCCCTTGCCTAGTAAATGTACTGGCAATCCATCTTACAAATGTATTGACATTTGTCGGTTTTGTCGACATGTTGGCACCTCTGAATTGTAACAGTTGGCAGCTCTGCGTTGTAACAGTTGGTAGCTCCGAGGTGGAAGAGTTGGCACCTCCGAGTTGTATCACTCGCATTTTCTTCGACTGGAACTTCGCTGTCGATTTTTCAGTCATTAGTTCAGTGCGCTGACAAGAGGTTGGAATCTTGTTCAGTGTTTTGTTACTGATGTTTCAGAGCATTTCTTCTGTAAATGAGCCGGACAGATGCGGAGGTTTGCAGTTCAAGGACATGAAATGGAAAGCGTTCTCACACCCGGCCAGTCTCTCCTCTGAGCTTTGTAAGACGAATCATAAAATCTTCATCTTATTAACAATCCTTATCTAAAATAGAATCTAGACTCCCTTTATCTGAGCCAATAGCCTTCTCTCTCTCTCTCTCTCTCTCTCTCTCTCTCTCTCTCTCTCTCTCTCACACACACACACACACACATATATATATATATATATATATATATATATATATATATATATATATGATATATATATATATATGTATATATATATATATATCTATATATATATATATATATATATATATATAATACACACACACACACACACATAATATATATATATATATATATATATATATTTATTCATATATACGCACACACGCAAAAGTACAAATATAACTCTCTCTCTCTCGTGTGTATATATATATATATATATATATATATATATATATATATATATATATTATATATATATATATATATATATTATATATAGGCAAATATACAAATATAACTCTCTCTCTCTCTCTCTCTCTCTCTTACTCTCTCTCTCTCTCTCTCTTTCTCTCTCTCTCTCTCTCTCTCATATATACACAGACAAAAATACAAATATAACTTTGAACCTCTCATCTCAACATTTTTCGTGGTGAAAACTCAAGCCCGAATAGAGAACAATGTCTTCCGCATATCATATATCAGTATTTTAAGAATGAGTTGCTTTACATAAAGGAAAAACACTGCCTACCTTCGAAACTCTAGAAATCCCTACTTTGTGTTCGCTGGTTCTTATTACTTCTTTTATGAGAGACGACGACACATTGGCGTTCAGTGAAAAAATGTAAAAATAGCTGCTTTGTGAATTCAAGCAGTAGTTTTCTCGTATTAATTCTTATTGTGTATTTGTATATTTATATATTTTGATTGTCTCTCTTTGGGGAAGACTCGAATGATTACGTCATACAAATCTGGACAAAAGAGCTAACCAGAACTGGAATAGAAGATAATAATTATTAATGACTGCCGCCATATGCTGCTTAGAATAATAATGATAATAATAAAACAATTGCATTTATTCTGTTCTACCAGTTTTTGTCTTTAGTAATATACATTTATACACATTTTTTCCGCGTAGAGGAATGTCGAATTAAAGATTGAGATACTGATAAAACGAGACCTACCTGTTTTAAAATTAAGGAGTAAGTGATTATTATAACTGCAATGGTAATGATATGAAGTGATTATTATAATTAAAATGGTAATGATAGGACTCTAAAGAGTTTGAGTATCCAGAGGCTACAGTGGTGAGGATAGGTCTATTCCAGATCTAATAAAATGTATTTGAATTCGACAGGTATATGTATGTATGAGCGGCAGTAGATTCTTTAATCCTTATCGTAGTCAAGTCGGCAACATGACCTCATTCTGATACTATGGATGCGGGTTCGACTTCCGGTATCGGATACCAGATCTTATTTCAAATGTTTGCATTTGGATCCAAAGCTCTTTTAGTGACAAGCGTATCCAAAAAGGGTCAAAAAAAGAAGAAAAAAAAGCAAAGAATTTTCATACCGAAAGCATTTCTGTTACCCTTCTAAAGCCAAGCATTGGTATGATCACTGGGTGTGACCATCACATATGCCCTTGTATTATATTAGAAACATATCACAAATCTTTTAAACTATTCAAAATGCCTAATTTTGTCGGAGGAAATATAATTATACCATCATTGTTAACTAGTTTGTCTATGATTCAATATGTTTATATAGTCAAAATCATTAAAAGCAGTATCGTCTTTCTTAAAGGATGTGCAGACATTGTGAAGCAAGCCTGAATTGTAATATGCAAAAGATATTTCACGCAGAATAGAATTTCGAGCAGGGTAGAATGATTATATGAGAAGAGAAAATAACAATAAATTAACCATAAACGTCGTGACAGATTAAGTAAGGCTACGTTGAGCAGCGCTCCCCTTAGCTGAAACAGTAAAAAGGTACACAAGATGGTCAATGTTATTTTTAATTTTTTAAAATATATGTCACTGGAATAAAAAAAAAAGTTTTCGAGGTCATCACGAAACCACGAACCAATTTTCGGAAAACGAAGCTTAAAACTTCTGTATGGATAGCTCCTTCAATATTTCTACAGGTGAGTTATTGCAACTTATCATGACGTGTTGGCTGCTTTACTTGTAAACCAATTAAGAATGGTAATCACCAATCCCTTCTTTCGTATTCCCACGTGAGAATCATTGTAGCACGCGCACTCGTTTTGACGGAATTGAGTGAAACCCAAGAGGCGATAACTTTTTTCAATTTAGGAATAGCTCCAGTTAACTTGACCTCTCTCGGTATTCCTGCAGAAGGAGGAGTGCAACCTATCATGAAGTTGTACAGGATTCACGTGTTTGATTAATTGACTGATTTGTGGGTTTTAGCCATAATGCCAAGCACTGGGGCAACTAAGGTCATTCAGCGCTGAAAAGGAAATTGGCGGTGAAAAGATTTGAAAGGTGTAACAGGAGGAAAACCTCAAAGCAGTTGCACTCCGAATCAATTGTTAGGAAAGGGTGGACAGGAAGATAGAAGAAAGATGATATGAAAGGAGGTACAGTGAAAGGAATGAAAGTAATTGCAGCTAGGGGTCGAAGGGACGCTGCAAAGAACCTTTAAGTAATGCCTGCATTGCACTGCATGAGGTGCACTGACGGCACTACTCCCTTACGGGGAGGATTCGCGTGTAAACGCAGAGGTGATTTTTCCTTCGCTTCGAGGCTAAAGTCAATGAGCACCATGCGTGACCGGATTATCGGGCACCGCATCCTCCAGAGAAGGATGAAAGGCGTAAAGGAACTACACAGCAGGACTTTCGAGCAGGGCAGGAAGAATTCAGATCGAAACCAATAATGAAATCATAACATACGCGCACTGCTATCATTAGTAATCAACTTAACAATATGCTCAAATGGTAAATAGAAAGAGAATGGGCATTTCCTCTTAAATTATCCCCACTGGCACAAGTTAGGAAAAGGCTGTTTTCGACCATCTGGTTGAGAATTTATAAAGTTTATAAAATCCCGAAACAAGGAGAGCTAAATTTTATTACTTCTCAACGTTGTTAAGTGGTTTGAAAACAATTTTAAGTGGTGATATGTTAGTCAGTCTTTGTATATCTGGTTCGTTATTAAATGAATTTAATTTATGCCTAGTTTGAAACTTTTCTCAACACATTTAGTGGGTAACCAACTTTACTATTTTCATTAAATAAAAATACAAAAATCCAGAAAATCGGCCTGTTTTGTGACTCAAAAGTGCACAATTACCCGGCCCTTTCCCTCGCACCCCTTTACTACATAAAAAAAATAAGAAATTAAAAAGCTGTTAAACTTTTGATAACAATAAGGACCAAATAAGGACTGTAAATTAGAAGAAAAAAAATCTTGATATGACCAGCCGAAACTTCCTCCAACAATCATCATTTGTCATTGGGAGCTATTAGCTCCCTCGTACCCACGGTCGAGAACGAACGGCCAAGGGGACGAGAGAAGTTCGATCTGGGCAAAGGCGAAACATCCACGGCGGATCTGGAGCCTTTTGTTTACACGGTGCTACGAATAAACAGCGGGACTGTAGAAGGTCTTACCTACACGAATATAAACCACATACGACATACACAAGGCCTAAATTTGTTAGAATTTAGAAATATTTAGAATAAAAATATTGAGCATTTAGAGGGTTGAATGCGAAGTCAATGCCTCCTGTGGGCTTGTTACATATAAATAGGGCTCATCTTCTGAATAATTATAATAATAGAGGACAAACATTCAAGATAAGGGATTAAGTTGGTGGGTGATAAGGATACCGACAAAAAAAATTTATATAGCCGACAAGCCACCTGAGGGACGAAAGCTAGGAAAAGAAACACTTGGATAAAAGGAGGGCGTAGGAAGTGCGAAGGAGTAAAATGACGTAGGTGAGCAGAGGGAGGGAGAAATCTGGAGTGAGAATAAGCATAATCTCTAAGAATGGGAAAGGAGGCGGATGGAGTCGTAGCAGCTATAACTGCGAGCAGTAGAAGGACGGTCATTGTAGAGTTCGCCGAGATGGAAGGGATTTCGAGGACGATGAGAAGGAGGAGGAGTAGGAGGTGGTGGAGGAGGAGGAGGAGGAGGAGGAGGAGGAGGAGTAGGAGGTGGTGGAGGAGGAGTAGGAGGTGGTGGAGGAGGAGGAGGAGATGAGGTGAAGGCGAAGGAAGATGAGAGGAGAGGAAGCTGGAGAAGAGAAGAGGAATTCAAAGATAATGTGAAAGCCAAGAGTAACGGTAGTAGTAGGAGGACCTGCAGCAGAAGACGAAGGAGGAGGAGGAGGAGGAGGAGGAGGAGGAGGAGGAGGAGGAGGAGAGAAGGAAGAAGAAGAGTAGGAGGAGATGGTGGTTTAGATTTCGAAGACGATGAGAAGGGTAGCAGCAGCAGGAGAGGTAGGAGTTAAAGGAGGAGGAGGAGGAGGAGGAGGTGACCGTCTTCTTCTCCGTTAAAGGGGGCATCGTCTTGTGTTGCAAATATGGCGGAGGGGAAAGCTTGGGGGAGGGTGGGGAGTGAGATGTGGGGAGGGGAGGTGATCGCCGGGTTGGAGGTTGCACGAAGGAGCAAGATCCCGCATCGCCGGATATTGAATTTGGCTCAGAAGGCCCCTCCGGGCCAACGGCGACCACGACAAATGTGTGTGTGTGTATGTGTATGTGTGTCTCCTTCTCTCTTGCTATTCGTCAAAATATAATCTTCGGAGAGGTAAACACAAGCGAAACTTCCATCTTCCCTTTTAGTTGTTTTCCGATGAAATTTTCGGTCTTCTAAATATACTTATGAAATTTTCCACTGGATTTTAATTTCCGATGCATAACGTTTATATAGGTGTTTGGTAAGCAAGCCTCTAATCAGTGGGAAAAAAAACATATCTTCTCCGTCATAGGTACTCATCTTATCTACAATTTTAAACTTCTATTTTTCAACATTTTGACACCTTAATGCTAAAAAAAAAAAAAAAATCACGCCTTCACCCAAATGCACCATTATCAACTGGAGAACTATCTAAAGTCTTTTCTTGTCATTTTAAAAAGATTAATGCGAAAAATTCAATTTAGTTTAAAGAGATTAAAGCAAATTTATCACTTACAAAAGTAACACAAATGAACACATGCACGTCAAACAAAACCACAAGTTAGGCCTGTTGTCTATGACGATTTCCCAGTAAACCTGAGAAAGGGTAACAAAAAACAACGTTACCCATTGAAATTTCGGCTGCAAAAGTTATCCCGAAGTTTTAAACTACAAGAAATCCTCAGCTACACCAGGATTAATTTCTAAACACGTTTGGAGAGTTTTCATTAACGTAATGGATCAGCTAATCTTAATCCTACTTACTCACGTATTACGTCGAAACAATCCAGGTACAAGCGCTCGCTTTTGATAAAAGTTTTAATATCTCCAGGGATATGGCAGCCATGATGAGACAGAATGCAGTTTTCCCAGTAATGAGTCAGATTATACAAGTTTCTCTTGTTATTGTAACCATTATAATCATTATTATCATTTCCTATAGAGGCACTGCCAGTGGATCGAGTAAATGAATGCTCGTATCTAGCCCACGCTCGACGACAACTAGAAAATCAGTGGGTTAGAAGATAGGAATGAGTTCTACAGCGGTGGTAATCACAGCCTTATCTTTTCAAGGATGAAATTGTAATATTCAGGGAAAATCAGAGCAGGAAGAGACTTCCAAAGCCTGGCAAGCACAGGAAATAGGACAATCATTGTCTTTATCGATATTAATCAGAAGATTGTTGATTTCAACAGATTAAATGTGAAGGGCGACAGAAATAATGGGTATAAAGAGTTTTCCTTTCCCTGTCAAGAGCCAGTGAGCACGCATGACTTCGCCAAACAAAGTTTAACAGAATAAACATGTCTGTTCATGGAAAACGGAAAATACACGGGAAAGAAGAAAAAGTGTAACTTCCATGCATACATTCCTGTACAGTATTAAACCCTTTCTCAAAGATAATTAGCAATGGCAGATAAAGCAAATTGACAGGTGGACCGATACGCCCCTTGTACGGGAACAACTTATTAATTTCTTGCAGACAGCAAAAAGACAACATACTCGGGGGAAAGATGAAAAGTGTAATTTCCATGCATACATTCCTATACAGTATTAAACCCTTTCTCAAAGATAATTAGCAATGGCAGATAAAGCAAAATGACAGATGGACCGATACGCCCCCTATTTATTTATTTATTTCTTGCAGACAGCAAAAAGACAACACTGACAGATGGACCGATACGTCCCTTATAGAGGAACAACTTATTCATTTCTTGCAGACAGCAAAAAGACAACATACTCGGTAACAGATTCAATTGAGCAGTGCTTCGAGACGTCAGGGAAAGGCTCGAGTAGGAGCCCCACGACTGGATGCGGAAGGCCGGCGTTTAAGACTCCCCGTTCCAAAACCGCCGAGAGCAATTATTCATTTGGAGCTGGAAAACCCTCGAATCTTGAAACGGAAACTCGGAGGAGGCGAGAGTTACGTCCAAATTTCCATTTCCAGGAACTATTTCGGTCATCTTGAAAACTTTCTTGTAAAGGGGCAGAGTTTGGTGCCAAAACATGCAGTTCCTCTCTCTCTCTCTCTCTCTCTCTCTCTCTCTCTCTCTCTCTCTCTCTCTCTCTCTCGCATGGGAGGAGGAGGGGATGGACGGAGATGGAGAAGGGAGATGGAAGTGAGGGAAAGACGTTGCAAAAGCAAGATGGCATTCATTTTGCCCTTTTAAAATCCTTGCAACGTTCTTACAGAATTGGGTTTTTTTTTAAATTCCTGCAGATCCGTCAAGGAATTTGCATCCTTGGAATCACTGCAAATGACAACTGCTTATATATATATATATATATATATATATATATATATATATATAATATATATATATAAGACTATATATATATATATATATATATATATATATAAGCGAATACCACAGGAAAATGATAGGCAGAAATCCAAGCGTTTTCGTCTTTACTAAGACATTGTCTTAGCAAAGACGACTGCGCTTGGATTTCTGACTATCATTTTCCTGTGGTTTTTGCTTATTTAATGAAGTCACGTGCATCTACTGTGATTTTTTAAGCATTATATATATATATATATATATATATATATATATATATATATATATATATATATATATATATATATATATATATATTGTATACATGAGATTTTCATAACTTACATGTAAGGGACATAATTAAATATTACGTTCATGCTTTACCCTAACCGAATAATTCTTGCTATTTATCTCCTTTCAGGACGAATGGTCACAAAAGTTCACAGGCCTAGTTTCCCTCAACAGCTTAGCATAACAACAGGCCGCCTTCAGGCTTGTTACTCAGCTGTCATAAGACCAGCTTAACCTACAATAACAACAGAATCTCATTTTACCACACGAAGCTCAGCGTGAGGCGTGGCGAGAGCTAAAAATTCTCTCCAAGCCATATTACTGCAAAATCAAGGTTCAAGATTGACTCAATGATTGAATACCAATGGCTGGCTTAAATACTCTTTTTTTTCAGAATTATAACTTGACAGTTGCCCTATGTAAGAATAAAATATAAATTGCCAGTGGGTCTACCAAAAACTTTTACATCACATTTTTCTCATTTTTTTAAAATCATCTACACACCCCAATAAAATTTCTACATCTAAACACATCGTCACTCAACTCAAGTACCTCCACCCCTCCTAGTATGTTTAGTTAAAAACTGCCAATGCGCTGAATTATGTCTTTAAAGTGATTGACTGAGTCTCTCATTTTTCTTTATGAGCAAAATTTTCTGGATTATTTATTTACTCGTCTTCTTGACTTTTTTTTTCCTTTTGCACTAAATTTCCTTATTTTTCAGTATGAGCATATAATCATACTCTCCCCGCCCCACCAGTATGCTTGGTTAAAAACTGTCAATGCAGTTACTTCAAGAAAGTGATTGATTGGCCCGCTTATTTTTGTTTTTTTTACGTAAAAAATTTCCTGGCTTACTTATTTACTCATCTTATTGATTCCCTCTTCTCATTTTATTCAATTTTCCTATTATTCAGTATGAACAAAAAGTCATGTGGAACATGAAGAAAACAAGAGCGTTCGGATGCTGCAAACCTCCGCAGAGCCTGAGAACTCACCTATTTCTCATCCCGACAAAAAGTTCTCTCTCCATTTGCTAATCTCTCCCAAACTCCCAGAAAAAAATAGCCTCCTTATTGGATGTAATATCAATGGTCAGTTAGATATTTAAAGAACACATGAAATGTAGGTTTGGAGAATGTCATATCATCCAAATGTAGTCCAGATCTGCACCAATATCAAAGTCAAGGATTTCCAAATAAATCTAGAAAGGTAAGAGCAGTTTTCGCTCATAGAAAAAAGTGACTTTAATCGACTTGCGTGAGCAATTCCTCATATAGAATGCCACTATGACAAAAAGAAGAAATCAAATAAATAATAAGAGGAAAGGAGTAAATGTTCATTTTATTGTCTTCATATCAATAAGTTAGGTATTGTTCGTAGGGCCTCATAGATTTGTAAGAGATAAAATCAATGCAACCTATTTTAGGTCGTTTGTGCTTCCAGTTCTCCGGTGTGGATGTCTGCTTCTGCCAGAGATTTATCTCTTTTAAACAGATTGATTCGTGACGTTAGGTTTCTGTTTCCTAATAGTAACAGTTATGACTTGGATGGTCTCTTGTTTGTCAATTTTTTCTGTATGTCAACGGAGATCTTTCAAATTCACGACTGATCCCTGATCCCCTTTATCTGCAGAGAACAACCAGATTCGCTGAACAGCAGCACTAATAAGCAGTAAATGTGCCTCACTGTTCCAGAGGTCCTTTATTCCTCAGACAGTTGGACTGTGGAACAGCCTCCCAGAGGAAGTCGTGCAAGTAGAACTTCACAAGTTCAAGCGAAGATGCGTTTTTAATACATTTTTTATTTATTTATCAGCTTATTAATTTATTTTTTCTTTTCTTAATAAGCGGGATCTCTTCTTTGTGTATTTCCCTTACCTCCTCCTCCTCGTATTTCTTCCTAATGAACGCCATATTCTTTGGAAGCTTGAATTTCAAGTCAGTCACCCCTGTGGGCTTGTTCCATATGAAACGTTTCACCTTCTGAATAATAATAATAATAATAATAATAATAATAATAATAATAATAATAATAATAATAATAATAATAATAATAATAATAATAATAATAGGGATAGAAAACGATCAGGCAAAGATCCTCTGGGACTATGATATCAAAACAGAAAGGGTGATACATGCAAATAGACCAGACGTGACGTTGATTGACAAAATCAAGAAGAAAGTGTCACTCATTGATGTCGCAATACCATGAGACACCAGAGTTAAAGAGAAAGAAAGGGAGAAAATGTATAAGTATCAAGACCTGAAAATAGAAATAAGAAGGATATGGGACATGCCAGCGGAAATTGTACCCATAATCATAGGGAAACTAGGCACGATCCCAAGATCCCTGAAAAGGAATCTAGAAAAACTAGAGGCTGAAGTAGCTCCAGGACTCATGATGCAGAAGAGTGTGCCCCTAGAAACAGCGCACATGGTAAGAAAAGTGATGGACTCCTAAGGAGGCAGGATGCAACCCGGAACCCCACAGTCGAATTGGAGGACTGATAGACAAAAAAAAAAACGATAATAATAATAATATTAATAATAATAATAATAATAATAATTAAACGGTCATTTATTTACTTCAGCGATGAACTTTTTTTTGTGGTGCATAAACAGAGAAAAGAAAATTAAAACAAATAAAGACAAACTGACAGACGAGAAATATTTCATTCATAAAAAGCAACATGTCAAAGGAAACATGTCAATGTCGTATAGGGTTTTATATGCTGACGTCGCTCTTATAGGAACTGATCTGAATAATTCAATAAAAACTGTCATAGATTCTAAAGCAAGTCATAATACCTATTACGTCATAACACCAATGAAATATTACATTAATTATAAGGTTGGTTACACTTCATTAGCATGACTGTTTCAATATAATATCTCCAACGACGATAAGAGTATCAATATATTATGATACCACATACACAAATGATGCATTCGAGTACAGTAATTAGCATGAAAGTCCTATTAAATGGGGAAATTAAAGATCGGTGCAGTAATTACTGTATAGCAAGTGCAGTAATTAGCTCAACGACTATTCAACTATGTAATTGTACTCTCCTCAGAGTCATGGACTGCCATTTGACCGCTGAGTGGGCGTAATAAACAATTTCCGTAATTACGAGTGGTGAATGCATAAATAATTGGCCTAAATAACAATTTCATACATTTTTGAATAAATAAATAACTTACAATGTACTTTTATGACTATTAGTGATCATTTTAAATTGTTTTTGTATTTCTGCCGCTCCCCTTTTTATTTCTATTTGCTTTCATCTCATTTACACTTACCTTCGTGTATAGCTTCCTTCTTCATTTTCTCTCTCTCTCTCTCTCTCTCTCTCTCTCTCTCTCTCTCTCTCTCTCTCTCTCTCTCTCTCTCGTGCATAGTTTCCTTCTTCATTCTCTCTCTCTCTCTCTCTCTCATCATTCATGCATACCAAGAGACAGAAGGATCTTGTTCCAGAAAATCAGAAAGTGGAAAAAAGGTCTTGCAAAAGAAAAAAATGCATGGAAAGTTATAGAACTAAAAATCCCGAAGAGGCTCTACCCAGATCTACACAATGACGGGAAAGAGGAAAAAATAGACAAGAAAGACAAAATCTGCAACCTTTTGAAAAGAGGGAATTGCAGATTTGGAGAAAGATGTTACTACAAACATCCTAAGGTATGTCAAAACTATGAAATATATGGTAAATGTGCATACTTAGATGGCTATGGGGATGATTGCAGAGATCTGCATCCAAAAATATGTAAAAACCTAAAAGAAGGAAAAGGATGTAAGTTCGACAAAAAATGCAAATATATGCACCCTGTAGCCATGAATCATAATCAAATAAATAACCAACCAAGTAATAAAATCCAAAATAAGAAAGAAACAAATAAAGAGAGAAATCAAGAATATCAGGTAAAAGAGAAAAGCAAACCACCAATGAGATATGCAGAGGTGTCAGCAAAAAATTTCAAAGCATCAGCTCCGAAATTCTACTCAAGAGATAATAACTGTATTTATTATGCAAGAGGATATTGCAGAAACGGAGAAAATTGCAGATTCAGACACAAAATGAATAATTATGATGAAGGAAGATCAAATATTATGGAAAAGTTGGATTTTTTAATGTCAGAATTTCTGGAAATGAAAAAAGAACAACATACCAGAACAGGAAAGAGACATGGGAAAATCCTTATTACTACCAATATTAAATGAAGGAGAAAACACGCAAAACATCATAGTGATGAATGCGCAGGGTTTAGTTACGAGTAACTCAAAAAGAAAAATAGAGTACTTAGAAGAACTAACCCAAAATGAAAAGAAAATAGATATAATGAATATAAGTGAAACCTGGTATTCCCAAGAGACTGGGAATGATGATTAAATAAAAGGGTTCCAAACTTATAGATCAGATAGAAAAAAATAGGAATCAAGGGGGAACCGCAATATATGGGAAAGACAAAAAACAAGGAAAAATATATGAGAAATATAGTAACTCAGAATGTGAACTAATAGCGGTAGAATTTGAATCTGAAAAATTGATGAGCATAGTAATATATAGACCTCCTAATACTAAAGAGTTTGACTTAATAATTGAAAAATTGGATGATATATGTAGAAATCACAAGGACTGGACTATTCTCCTATCTGGTGACTTCAACTTTCCTTTCGTAGAATGGAAAGAACGAATAGGAGACTGGGGTTGTACTTATACATATAAAAAAGAGAGTAATAGTAGTGCAGAAGATAAGAGGCAATTTGAAAAGCTATTAGATATGCTACTAGAATACAACATTCAACAAATAAATCACCTGCCAACAAGAAAGGAAAATACTTTAGACCTAGTATTTGTGAACGAGATGAATTATGTTAAAGAAATAATAGTTTATAATGCGAGTATTTCAGATCATAATGTCATAGAATTAACAGTTCATTCCAAAGCAAGTGAAAATAGAGATAAGCAAGAAATGAAAAAGTGGGAAGGATATGGAAAATACAACTTCTACAGTAAAAATATAAAAATGGTCAGAAATTAATGAAGAATTAAACAAAGATTGGATAACATTTTCGTAAGTGATGACATAAGGGTAAATACGGAGATATTATATAAAATATTGGAGAAAATAGTGGATAATATATACCGAAGAAGAAAAGTAAACATCATTCATGCATACCAAGAGACAGAAGGATCTTGTTCCAGAAAATCAGAAAGTGGAAAAAAGGTCTTGCAAAAGAAAAAAATGCATGGAAAGTTATAGAACTAAAAAGTAAGATAGAAAATGCAGAACAAAAGATTATACAATCAAAAGAAAATGAAAAACGGGACTTGGAAGAAAAAACCCTATTAAATATCAAGCAAAACCCCAAACTATTATACTCATATGCGAAGAAGATGAATAAAGGAAGAATAGAAATAGGCCCTCTGAGAATTGAAGGGAGATTAACGAATGAAAAAAAGGAAATTTGCAACATACTGGCAGAACGATATAAGAGAGAATTCACCCCTAGAATAGATAATGAAGATAATGATATAGAAGTAAGGGACGAAAATAGTGAATATTTAGCTGACATAGAAATTAATGAAGCTGATATTGTGCAGGCAATTAATGACATTAAAAATGGAGCTGCTGCAGGGCCGGATGGAGTCCCTGCTATTTTGTTAAAGAAAGTAGTTCATTCTATCGCAAAGCCACTTGCAATATTATTAAGACAAAGTGTAGATACAGGCAAGATTTATGATGAGCACAAATTAGCATATATCACCCCTACTTTCAAAAGTGGATCAAGACTAGAGGCAAGTAATTATAGGCCTGTGAGTCTAACATCACATATTATGAAAGTGTATGAAAGGGTAATGAAGAAAAATATTATGAAACATTTAATAAAAAATAATTTGTTTAATATAGGACAACACGGTTTCGTACCCGGAAAAAGTACACAAACCCAACTGTTAGTCCACCGTGAGAACATATTCAAAAATATGAAAAGCGGAAATGAAAACAGATGTGGTTTATCTAGACTTTGCAAAAGCTTTTGACAAAGTAGACCATAATATATTAGCAAAGAAAATTAGAAAACACAATATCGTAGATAAAGTAGGAAGATGGTTAAAAGAATTTTTACACAACAGAAAACAGATAGTTATTGCAAACGATGAGAAATCGGATGAAACCAAGGTAATATCCGGTGTGCCACAAGGTACGGTGCTAGCTGCAATATTGTTTGTTATTATGATTGAAGACATAGACAGTAATGTTAAGGATTCGGTAGTGAGTAGTTTCGCTGATGACACAAGAATAAGTAGAGAAATTACTTGTGATGAAGATAGGAACGCTCTACAAAGAGACCTTAACAAAGTATATGATTGGGCAGAGGTAAAATAGGATGGTATTTAACTCTGATAAATTTGAATCAATAAATTATGGAGACAGAGAAGGAAAGCTATATGCATATAGGGGACCTAATAATGAGACAATCACAAATAAGGAAGCAGTTAAAGACCTTGGTGTGATGATGAATAGGAACATGTTATGCAATGATCAAATAGCCATTCTGTTGGCAAAATGTAAAGCAAAAATGGGAATGTTGTTACGGCACTTCAAAACAAGAAAAGCTGAACACATGATTATGCTTTATAAAACATATGTTCGTAGTCCACTTGAATATTGCAATATGATATGGTACCCACACTATCAAAAGGATATTACACAAATAGAGAGTGTACAAAGGTCCTTTACAGCTAGAATAGAAGAAGTTAAGGACCTAGACTACTGGGAAAGACTACAATCCTTAAAATTATATAGTCTAGAAAGGAGAAGAGAACGCTACATGATAATTCAGGCATGGAAACAGATAGAAGGAATAACAGAAAATATCATGGAACTAAAAATATCAGAAAGAGCAAGCAGAGGTAGATTAATAGTGCCCAAAACTATACCAGGAAAAATAAGGAAAGCACACAGAACATTAATCCACTACGCACAGCATCGATAATGCA
>NC_061097.1:20462458-20477458 GCF_015104395.2 Macrobrachium nipponense
CCTGACTATATGAACTCTCTCTCGAGAGAGACAGTTTTCAGCCTTGTTATTGGCTTATCAACAGCCAATCTGGAGCGCCGTAAGGGCCAGGCCTAGACATCAAATGCGCGGTTGATGTGAATCTACTATAGCCATCAGTGTCCACATATTCTCAGCACCCACCAGTATACTTGTATTTACACAGCCTTGTGGTGGTGGTAATTCCAATATATCAAAGATTTTGCAACTTTTCAATTCGTATTTATTTTTACAAACAAAATCTGGAGAAAAATACAAGAACCTTCATCAATTAAGGAGTTGAAAAATTGGATTATATTTATAACATTTGACGTCACACATTCTCGATTTTATGAAGCATCGTTAAAATTTAACCACCACCCCCTCCACACCCCCTCCTGAACTCCAACCATTTTTGACACAATAATGACAAATTACCAGTAAATCGGAGTAAACTTCGGAGAGAGAGAGAGAGAGAGAGAGAGAGAGAGAGAGAGAGAGAGAGAGAGAGAGAGACCTGTTACGTGCACACTCGGCGATAACAAACCTACCCCTTTAATAAGAAGTTAATTAAAGGGTTATGTTTACTCCTCGTTTTTTTTTTTCACACGGAATCACAGTTCCAAGGAAACTCGTAGTAAGAAATGAGAAAGGAATTCATTCCTTCTTATTTTCTTCCCTGCAAGATATCACAGTTATGAACAAACTTTGGGATAAGACAATACATCTAAATAACAGCAAAACTACCTACACGAATCAATTAAACGTAAGTAAAATTTCTTCAAACACGGTTTCGAAGTCCCGAGGAACATTGGGTAAACAGCACAGTTATGAATCAAAGACATTAGCATAAGACACAAAATCTCCAAAGCTCACTTTACCCCGCCACGGTATCAAAGCCCCGATGAAACACAGGCAAACCTTAGCGTGGATTAAGAATGTAGGAAAATAAACAAACGGCGCAAGGCAGCCAAGGCATCGCACAAAAGACGAACGGAAGAGGGGCTCTCTCAAGGAACAGGTGTTTCTGATGGCGAGTGGGGGAGACCGACTTGAAGAATGCCGTTTCTACATTTTTTTTTCTTTCCCAAAACGGAACAGAGAGTGGTATAACACTCATGTTTTTTTTAGAAGCATATATTCAGGAATGCATATAAATACTGGATACGTACATACACATGTGCATAACCCACCTACACACAAACACGTAGAATTAATTGTGTGACCGTTTAATGATGGTCCTGTTTACACGGGCACTTTGATTCTTTTGGTCTTGTAGGAAATGAATTTTCCATGACAAAAACAGTGCAAATATACACACACACACATCTATATATATATATAGATATATATATATATATATATATTATAGATATCTATATATATATATATATATATATATAGATATCTATATATCTCTATATAATATATAATATATATAATATAGATTAAATTATATAGATATTCTATAATAATATAGATATATATATATATATATATATATCCTATACTATATATATCTATCTATCTATCTATCTATCTATCTATATATATATATAGATATAGATTATATATATGATATATATATATAAAATGGTGGCCGTTACCCTTGCGCTACTGAAAGTAAAAACGAATTGTTTGTGCGAAGACATGTACGACTGAAGTACAAGATTTTTTGGGGGGCAAGGGGGGGGGGATGTGGTGGGTAGGGGTGGGGTCTCATGTGACCCATTTTCCTTCACATCTCTATACTACGTCAGTTAGAAATCGAATCCTTAAGTAGTAAAAAGTAAAAATGTGCGTGGTAAATCATTTCCAGCTTTATTTGGAAAACATCTTTGCCACTGTTTAAACCTCCAGCCTTCGAGAGAGAGAGAGAGAGAGAGAGAGAGAGAGAGAGAGAGAGAGAGAGAGAGAGAGAGTATCTTAACGCCCGTGCCAAATTCTATCCAATTTCAATAATGACTGAAATATCAACAAATGCCAGTTATCACACATCCTAAAAACATTTTCGTCATCAACACGAGGACAAAGAGACAAGGACGACGCTTTGTGCAAGGTCAGTCTTCAAAAGTTAACGCGTAAAAATAAACAAATGCAATAAAAGAAAGGAGGAAAGGGAGAAAACAGGCGCAAGCATAACAAAAGCCTTGGAACACTGAAGCACATCTTTCACGCCTTCTTGACTCTGAAAAGAGAGCGAAGTGTTTCGGACCTCAGTCTGGCCACGAGATGACGTTGATTGTGAAATTACCTCTTTCATACGTTCGTGCGGAGCCAAACAAACGCATTCACACAAGCGAAGCGCACGCACATACACGCACACACTTTATTTTGCAAGATATGTAGACTAGCCTAATGACAGACATCTCTCCAGCGTCCGTGACCCTTCGCGCACACAATTCCTTTTGCAAAACTAACAGACAACTAACATCTCTTCACGTATTTACACACACACACACACACGCACGCCCGCACGCATACATACACACACATACACACGCACACATGGTTTTCCAAAACATCCAGATAGTCAGGGTAGCCTTTCCTATTCGCGTATTTGCATACGCAGACATGGTTTTGCAAAACAGGCATAAGGACTGAAAGGATGACAGGCCTTCCACGGCTATTCATGTACTGTAATTACGAACGAATCATGTGTTACAAAAAGGAGAGACTGGCAAGCAGACGGAACAAACGGACAGACGGGCATCTCGTTGCTTCCCACTCTGTGTCTGTACATACATACATACATACATACATACATACATACATACATATATATACATATATATCATAATATATATATATATATATATATATATATATATATATATATATATTTTACTAACAGGCACCCTTTGAAGCTGGATGGTACCAAGTGGAGTTATTTATTAAAAAAAAGTTAGTTACTTTGAATAAATATCTCCGCTTAATACCATCCAGTTTCAATGACGTCTTGTTAGTAATTGTATAAAATACACAAAACAATTGCAATTGTATAAGTGATAGTTAATATATATGTGTAAGTATAAATATACACATATATATATATATATATATATATATATGCATATATATATATATAATATATATATATATATATATATATATATATATATATATATATATAACGAAGCAAGACTGCTTACATTTCTGGTGCATATGAATGGGAGCAGGGTTTACTTCAATATTTAAAATTCTCTAAAGTAAAGAACCTCGTAAAACAGAAATATAGTGGTAGCTTTTGTCGTGCATGGGAAAAATTTTATTGACAAGAGAGAGAGAGAGAGAGAGAGAGAGAGAGAGAGAGAGAGAGAGAGAGAGGGTGGGAGTGTGTTTGTAAAGTATTTCATGACATACTAGTATACACCAGAGCAATAGTTTGTACATTTAAAAGAAATTCTTAGTAACCGACACAGGAAAAAATCATCTCTACAAAACTTATACGTTCCCCATTTCCCTAAAAGCTTTTCCAACTATTACCTGTCATCAGAACAGAAATAAATTTCTATAGGAGTTTCCTGCTGATATGAGGGCGACTATTGATGGCTCCTGTTTACTCATCCGCCAGTGCCTTATCCATCTCGTCTCTCTTCCTTTTCTCCTGCCCCGTACACTACTTTTACACCACTTTACATTATGATTCGAAAGGAATTCATCCATTTCTTTCCAGTATCATCTGGCTCTCTTTCTCAGCTTTAAATATCTCCCTCCAAAGCCACGACAAGTTTCACAGTAATTCCTCCAGTATCCTTTGGCACGCCTTGGATCTTCTAGTGTCCTAGTCAACCCATCTGTTTTTTATCAATGTCTAGCAAACTAGAACCTTCCTCCCTCTAACTGACAGAGATGTCATTCAAAGAGAGAGAGAGAGAGAGAGAGAGAGAGAGAGAGAGAGAGAGAGAGTTAAGTATATCTTAGTTTAACCAGACCACTGGGGCTGGCCCGAAGGATTAAATATTTTTTCGTGGCTAGGAACCAATTGGTCACCTAGCAACGGGACCTACAGCTTATTGTGGGATCCGAACCACACTTATTCGAAAAATGAATTTCTATCACCAAAAATAAATTCCTCTGATCCTGCGTTGGCCGAGCCGGGATTCGAACTTCGGACCACCGGATTGGTAGCCGAGCGCGAAAACCACTCGTCCAGCGAGGAACTGAGAGAGAGAGAGAGAGAGAGAGAGAGAGAGAAATTATAGATTTTTGTTACTTTTTTCACTCAACCTTGTACTGTTGTTTTAAGAATAAGAATCCAACTCTTGATGTATGGGTGTGAAACGTGCCCCTACTTGCATATGGGTGAATATGGGCGTTTTCATGCCAAGAAAGGTATATAGCTCCACAAAAGTGTAGATCTTTCAAATGGCGAATATTTCCAGCGTTCGTCTTCTCGTCTATTTCCAGAGGAGGTCCCTCCAGGGCGAAGTGAGGGGAAAGAGCAAGAACTGGTAATAGGAAGGTTTCCAAAGAGGGATATGAATGGCAAAGGGAGGGATGGAGGGTTCTGGATCGTTGAAGGAGGGTACCCTAAAGTAAAGGGAGGGTGATGAAAGGGAAATGGAAGCTAGAGGGATGTCTGACGAGGCTGAAAAGTAGCTAGAAGGAACCGAAATCCTTGAAGGGATGTTCGGTATGGCAGAGTACAAGGTTGGTCTTTTTATTTGTGAGGGAAGATGACTGAAACTAAGCGAAAGAAGTAAAGGATTGGATGGTGAATTATGCTCCTATAGTAGATTCACAATAACCGTGCCTCTGATGTCTTGGCCCGTCCCTTACGACGCTCCTTATTGGCTGTTGATAAGCCCATCAGCCAATCAGGAGCGTCGTAAGGGACGGTTGATGTGAATCTACTATAGTATCATTCCCTCACTTTCTAGATCTTCTCTAAAGAATCCAAAAAAGTTTTTTACCCCCTGCTAACCTTCTCCAACTGTTCTGGGCCATGTCCTCCTTTCAGATTACAGAATACTCAATTCACTCTGCAATCCCCCGTAAATCCTTTCTCCTAGTTTCAGTCATCTCCCCTCACAAATAAAATGGCCCAACCTTGTATTCTGCAACGCCATCCAGTACCTGACCTCTGCCATACCGGACATCCCCTCAAGGATTTCGGTTCCTTCTAGCTACTTTCCAGCCTCGTCAGACATCCCTCTAGCTTCCATTTCCCTTTCATCATCCTCCCTTTACTTTACGGTACCCTCCTTCAACGATCCAGAACCCTCCATCCCTCCCTTTGCCATTCATATCACTCTTTGGAAACCTTCCTATTACCAGTTCTTGCTCTTTCCACTCACTTCGCCCTGGAGGGACCTCCACTGGAAATAGACGGGAAGACGAACGCTGGAAATATTGGCTATTTGAAAGATCTACACTTTTGTGGAGCTATATACCTTTCTTGGCATGAAAACGCCCATAGTATATACCCATTTGCAAGTAAGGGCACGTTTCACACCCATATAACAAGAGTTGGATTCTTATTCTTAAAACAACAGTGCAAGGTTGAATGAAATAAAGGCAACAGATATCTATAATCTCTCTCTCTCTCTCTCTCTCTCTCTCTCTCTCTCTCTCTCTCTCTCTCTCCCACTCACAACTTTCTTAATGATAGAAGAATGAATTCATCAGCCACAAACTTTTCTCTAGAGAAAACTTTTTAAGGTGATTAATGATACGTCATTCGAGGCTTCAGAATAATCACAGTAATGTTCTCACTAAACTTTCAAACTTTCAATCTTAAAATTCAATATTGGACTGATTTTTGATAAATGGCGCAAAGAAACATATCAATATGTATACATAACAGATATACTACTTTAATATATATATATACATACTATATACATTATATATATATATATAATATATATATATAATATATATAATATATATATATATACACCAAGTTCTCTTCGTTGCTTTTAATAAAAATCTTGGTTGAACGATAACCACCCATACCGGAAGGTGGATAGACACACACACACACACCACACACACACACACACACACACACACACATATATATATATATATATATATATATATATATATATATATACTACACGCACACATGAACAGATATATCTATATATATAACACACACGAACACACACACACACACACACACACACAATGTTACATTTACATACATACATACGTGAATATGGTTTAAAATACCTATATGTGCAAGCTACATTGTGTGCAATAGAAACGTAAGGAAACAGTCAACCCTGAAAAGCAAACAATGGAGAAATTGGAGTCCTTGAATAACTATGCGCACGCATATGTGTGTGTGTGTGTGTGTGTGTGTGACTGCACGAGGATACGCCAACGTGTGGGTTTCCAAGAGCCAGATATACAGCTCCAATCTGGGTTAAGGTTAAGTTTTTTCAGTTTTTCTTTCTTTAGCTTTGATATGGCAAGAATAGAAGAAATGGTTGCCTGTCCTATTGGTTTTTTCCCTGCCAAAAAAAAAACAAAAAAAAAAAAAAAAAAAAGTTTGAAAGGACAAATCTGGAATTTCCTTCCAGAATTTTCCCCTCTCTTTGTTTGCAGTTAAAATGAGAAAAACCCTCTCCTCTCCTCCTCCCTCCTTTCTCTTCCCTCATTCTCTACTCCTCTCCATCCCTCTCCTCTCTCTCCTCCCAAAAACTGCCCCAGGCCGGAGTAAAATGAAAGCAGAGTTTGAAGAAAGCTTTTTCCAAAGTAATTATTTTAATTAACTTTGGAAAAACCCCAGCTCCTTGATTTATCTAATTTTTTTTACCGGAAAAAATATAAATTTCTTTTAAATTCTAAACTTCCCCCCAGTGTTGCCATACCTACCCTGTGGGTCCCTTTTATGATTATTTAGGGAAAAAAATTGGCAGTTTTTGGGCGGAAGGGCTGAGGTTCTTTTTTCACCATCCAACGGAAATAAAATAAGTCCGTGTTTTCCACCATTTGAAATTGCATTTTTTTAGACAAAAATTAGGCCCCGCCTTTTTTTAAAACTTCGGGACTAATCTCTGTCTGTTAAATTTTTATCACAAAAAATTTATTACAAACATGAAAAACATTTTGTTTTTCATTTACCTTTATTTTCAATTAGTCCATTTTACCCTTTTTTATTTCTTAATCTTTAGAAGCTTAAATTTTGCAACCTAAATGCCCCACAATTTATAATACTAATAAATAATATAAAATAATAATAATAAATAAATTAATCTAATAAAATAAAATAAATACTAATATTTTCGGAAGGAGACCTCCCTCGTTAAGAACAGGTTTTTGGTTTTTAAAAAGACTTGCTGTTTCAGCCCACTATTAATCCTTTATAAAGTTGTTCCTTCTCTATCTTTCTGAAGTGAAACGGGGCTTTTGCCTCGTTGTTTTTTGCTTTAGACTGGCCCGAGCAAAAACGCAAACCAAGGGCTGGGTAAAAAATTCCGGTTGAAGTCCCCTTTGAGAAAGAATTTTATTATTGGCTTATACAATTTCCCCTCTCTTCTTCCTCCCTCCTTTCTCTTCCCTCCTCTCCTCTCTTATCTCCCCTCTCCTCCTCTCCTCCTCCCCCCCCTTTGAAACGAAAGAAACAAACCCCCTTCCCCCCCACACACCGGCCAACCTGAATGTGAAAAAAAAAAAAAAAAAAAAAAAAAAAGACCCCCCCTGAAGGCAAAGGTCCCCACCCGAAACTCCGTACCCCCACACCGATAACGGTAATGGGGCTTTTCAAAAATTGCCCCGCCCCCCCCAAGGATTTGCCCATGGGCAATTTTAACATTCGGGGCATGACCGACGATGCGCCCCCTGTCCCCAAAAAAGGAAATTTCCCTGCCACGCCCAGGAGGGGCGGGCCTTATTAACGGCAAAACCGCCCCTTTGCAAGTACCACCGCCAGAAAAACCATCCAACGAGAAGAAACGAACATCCCGTACAGGAATATTTTAAGAATCCATCGAAGAGCACCTGACCCACGACCGTTACCCCCCCCCCTGCCCCGTTCTCCCCCCCCCTAGAACAAAGCTGGCTGCTCATAGCCCACTCGAGGAAAAAGCCCCTCCCCCTCCCCCAAATTACCCACCCCCAAGAAGCGTTTTGTTCCTGAATAACCGAACCCGTGTGGGGGGGGGGGGGGGGGGGGTGAAGGAGGAACCCCCCACACCCCCTCCCCCCCTCCCCTCAACGAAGTACCAGCGCGCATGGAAAAACGGCCACCGGGAACATGAGAATAATACCCAAGGGGTGACGTTTCCCCCCACGCGCCAGGTTAGAAAAGCCAATCAAAGATGGCCTTCCCGTGGTTGGATACCCCACCTACCCTGGAGAAAAGGTCTGCAGGACTCCGTCCACCCCCCCCCCCCCCCCCCCCCCAAACTCCCCCCCGCCCGTTAATGAAGTCACCTTCCCGGGAAAACCACTAAAAACCTCCCCTCGAAGGAACCTACCCGGCAGAAAAGTGCTTTCCCTGACCCGGGGTAACTGGTGAGCAAGCTTTCTTGAAACACAACGATAAAAATGAGAAAAGGAACTCGCCCACCTGGAATGTTTTAAAACGGTCCCGTTGGCCTCTGTTGGGAGCAAGAAGCCCCCGGTGTGAAGGGCCTGACAACAAAGGGGTCAGCTTACAATCAAAAACAACAAAAAACAAAACAACCTGGGAGTTTAACGGGGGCGTGCTCTTTGTTTTGGAGCCAAGCGCCCGTGGCCCCTTTTGAACACAGGAGGTCAGCCCTAAAATCAAAAAAACAACAACAACCACTTGGAAAAGTTTCAAGATCCCTCAAGCCAGTTTATCGCTTTTTGGATTAAATGTTCCCCCCCTTGGTCACCGAATCAGAAAAGGAAAACGTCCGCGTTTAGAAGAGAGAGAGGAGAGAGGAGAGGAGAGAGAAAATTGTCAAAGCGCAATAATAAATCCAAATGACCGTCCCAACGAAATTTTACCATGCCCCTTTGGTGGGGCCGTAAATGTTGCTCGCCAGTTTTCCCTTACAGCCAAACCCAACCGAAGAAAAGCCGTCATTTCAGAAGATAGAGAAGACCTCTTTAAAAAGATTAAATAAGTGGGGGCCTTGAAAGCAGCCAAGTCCCCCCACATTTTTTAACAAAATAAAATTAAAATAATTAAATAATAAATGAATAAATTACAAAGTTAATTGAATAATTAATAATAATTAGTCACATCTGTTTGAATAAAATGGCAGAATTCAGAGAATTAATCTTATACATTATTAATTTTTCTATTTTTCTTATTACTTGCTTTTCTGGCTTAGCGATACTGCTTAATAATTGGCCATTTATTAAGGAGTATCGTTGAGCCAGAAAAGCGAGTAATAAGAAAAATAGAAAAGATAACATAATCAATTCGCTGAATTTTGCCATTTAATTCAACATAATTTGTTTAAAAGAGGGTCCTCTACCCACCCCCCACAAAAAACACCAATAATATCAATAATTATAATAATAATAATTACTTCTTTTCATTCCTGTGTTTACCATCTCTCTCTCTCTCTCTCTCTCTCTCTCTCTCTCTCTCTCTCTCTCTCTCTCTCTCTCCTGTCGCTTTAATATGAGTTTATTTATTTATTTATTTCATATCTGAGATCCGAATCTGCTTCTATTTTCTTTGAACTGAGAACCAATTTCGCAAAGTCTGAATCAGTATCATCTGTCATATCGAATATCTAATTTACTCTCGCAATTAAAAGACAACGAAGCTGTGGCGAAGGAGAGCTTTTCTGTCTCCGAGGTTCGTGATTTGAATACCGCGTTTGACGCTAACATGGTTGCCTATGTTTGTGGTTGTGTGAAATCACTGTTACAATGATATACAACAAAATATTGCTTACGAGAGAGAGAGAGAGAGAGAGAGAGAGAGAGAGAGAGAGAGAAAAGAGTGCCTGAGTAAGGTCAAGAGAGAGAGAGAGAGAGAGAGAGAGAGAGAGAGAGAGAGAGAGAGAGAGAGAGAAGAGTGCCTGAGTAAGGTCATGAGAGAGAGAGAGAGAGAGAGACTATCCACGCTATTTACGAAAGGCAGGAAAGATTTAGCAAAACGCTCTATCATAAGTTGTCGGCGTTCGAGACCCACTAATTACACAGGACTTGGAAGGAGAAAAAAAAATAAATAGAAAATAAAACGCCAGACCCAAATCCCTCCCACTGCCGAAATTCGGCGGAAATTTCATCCCTGGATTAAATAACAGACCGGAAATCGACAGGGCGAGTGTCTGCGCTAATTAAGCACTTGTATACCGTGGGAGGGTACTTTTATTCATTAGACTTATTCAGTAAAAGATAAGAATAAGAATAATGATAATGATGATGGGTTCTCTCTAGACCTAGTGGTCATGATTCAATTGCCAGGAGATACGGAAGGCTGTACTGGTTGTGTAGTTCAATTTGCTTGAGTTTCCCATGGATTACATAGACAATCATGTATCTGATAGTTAGTCGAGTGTTTTGGGTCACATCAGCCGTTTTGATGGAAGGTATGGATACAGCAACATCTTCATGCTGACTTTATGAGAACTAGAGTGGTAGCAACATCAAGAACCACTCCTTCCAGGGAAAAAGGGCATAATACTAATAATAATAATAATAATAATAATAATAATAATAATAATAATAATAATAATAATAATAATAACAATAAAAGAAATAATAATAATAATAATAATAATAATAATTAATAAAACGAATGATAATAAGTTATGCTTAGCAAAATTTCCCTATGGAGAAAAATAGAGAGAAAGCGGAGTTAAGGAGATTGGCCAAAATAAATAAATAAATAAATATATAAAAAACTAAAATAAGATGAAAATAAAAATAACAAAAATAGGATTTAACAAACAGATAAATACATATATATACGGACAAAATCTATAGCAAAGGACTTTATGTTTTTTGTTTTTTTTAAGATATCCTCACAGGCATCTTACGTATATAATGTAGAATACGCTTTCCCATGAAAGCCTTAAAATCCGGAAAGAAATGAATGGAAAAACCCTTTCATGCCGGTCAGAAAATCGGGGTTAGTGCTTAGGCTCATTACACTATCACCAAAAAAAGAAAAGAAAGATAAATAAATAAATTCAAAAAAATAAACAAGTAAAATATGCGCCGGTTTTCTGTATATCGTATAATCAAGACCACCAAAAACAGATCTATCTTTCTGTGTCTCGGTATAATGCTGTATGAGCCGCGGCCCATGAAACTTTAACCACGAACTTGTGGTGGCAAGGCCCATATCGTTGCCAGACGAACGATTATGGCTACATTTGACGTTAAATAAAATAAAAAAAACTACTGAGGCTAAAGGACTGCAATTTGGTAGGTTTGATGATTGGAGAATGGATGATCAACATGCCAATTTGCAGCCCTCTAGCCTCAATAATTGTTAAGATCTGAGGGCGGACAGAAAAAGTGCGGACGGACAGACAAAGGCGGCAAAATAGTTTTCTTTTTACGGAAAACTAAAAATCATATAGAGAGAAACAAACCTAATCACTTGTAATAAAAGAGAAAATTATCGTTCCTCCGAAAGGAGTAACAATCAACTCACTATATTAACGAATTTATCGTTACTATTTGCATAGATATTAATAACGTGATACGCAATACCTACCTACATGGCGAGCTACATGAAGATGTATTGCATGTAATAATTGCTTCCACATACATCTTTAATGAAGGGGGAAAAGCTGATAAATATATACATGGCATATTTAGCAGTAATATATGAACTATCATTGATAATTAAGATATAATCTCAGAAACTTACATATAAATTAGGAATTAAGAGAGAGAGAGAGAGAGAGAGAGAGAGAGAGAGAGAGAGAGAGAGAGAGAGAGTACTATTTTCGCAAATAATCAAGTATAGATTTTCGTATAGATTAGGGACAGAGAGAGAGAGAGAGAGAGAGAGAGAGAGAGAGAGAGAGAGAGAGAGATTTTCGTAAATAATCACCTATTGATTTAGGTATAGATCAGGAACTGAGAGAGAGAGAGGAGAGAGAGAGAGAGAGAGAGAGAGAGAGAGAGAGAGAGAGAGAGAGAAAGTTTGTGTTTTATATAAATTATCAACAAAATGAAAGAATTGACATCAACCATGTCTCATCGCTTCATGCCGTTCACTTCCAGGAAGTCGAATTCTGAGGAGGGAGAGAGAGAGAGAGAGAGAGAGAGAGAGAGAGAGAGAGAGAGAGAGAGAGAGAGAGAGCTCTTTCAAAGTCTCCCTAAAAGAGACGCACGTTATTCATATTATCGGGGTAGAAAGAATATCTCTTGGCAATGTTAACATCTTTGAAAAATCAACTGAAGCTTCTCCAGCTTTGACGAAGAATTTTAATGTCCATCAAAGACAACAAGCAACTAATAAGAATGTTTCTTCAGAAAGATTAACTCATAAAACTTATAAAAATAAGGCCATATATAACTATTGTGCCTGTTTCTTCTGTCGAGTCACTCGTTGTCTGGGGTCTCATCATTATTAAATCAGTCAAGTTTCATCAAACTCTGTTTATCCGTTCTTGAGATATCCAGCCGGGAAAAAACCTAAACATATACAAAGAAGTAAAACATGCGCCGGAGAGTTTTCTGTACATCATAGAATCAAGCCCACCGAAAACAGATCTATCTTCCAATGTCTTCGGTATAATGCTGTATGAACCGAGACCCATGCTACTTTAACCACGGCCCTGTGGTGGCCTGTCCTATGTCGTTGCCAGACGCATGATTATGGCTAAGTTTAACCTTGAATAAAATAAAAACCGCTGAGGCTAGAGGGCTGCATAATGAAGTTCGGATCCCACAATAAGCTGTAGGTCCCGTCGCTAAGTAACCAATCGGTTCCTAGCCATGTAAATAAAAATCTAATACTTCGGGACAGCAGCCCTATGAGAGATGTTAATCAGCTCAGTGGTCTGGTTAAACTCAGATATACTAGAGCTTTTCACAAAATTAAGACATTTTGGTTCAATAAGTCCAAAACTGGAGTTCGTTTACCGTAGATTTTAAATAAGTCTATCTCTTTGTGATGTGAGATACTGTTTTATTTATTAATATCCATAATAATTAATGACAGTATTCTTACCACCAGCATCAGCAATAACGGTATATAATGATGGTAATATTATCCACTACTCAGTAAGGTGGTGACAAAAATAGCATCAATATCTGTAAGGCAGTTTTTTCAATTATCGCTTTTAATTAGTGTCAGCATAATTATCTTAATCGCTGAAATTACGAGTCCTTCGATGTCATCGTTATGAAACGAATAATTAAAAACTGCTGCTTTGTGAAAAATCATTCCTAACCCTTTTTAAACAAATGCAAATTTCCAAGAACAAAATTTTCGTTGAAATCACTTTTTTTTATTTTTTTTTATTTTCTTGACACTAGCTGCCACTTTTTAGTTTATACAAGAACACCATTGACCCGTCTTTGTCTTTCCGTCCGCCCTCAGATCATAAAAAAATACTGAGGCTAGAGGGCTGCAAATTGGTATGTTGAACATCCACCCCCCAATCATCAAACATACCAAATTGCTGCCCTCTTGCCTCTGTAGTTTTCATTTTATTTAAGGTTAAAGTTAGCCATGATCGTGAGTCTGGCACCGTTATAGATGCCAACAACACAGGTCGCCACCGGGCTGCGTTTCATGAGTCCACGTCTGAGTAATTCTGTAATTGTATCGCACTTATTTTGATGCATTTGTTTGTTTAAAATATTACATATTAAATTTGAAGTTCACTACTCTTTGATATTTGCATTACACACAAAAATAAATGATGACATCAAGGCACACGGCGCTATACAAAATCGTCTTATCATTTAAAGGACATAAATTTGATGAAGATCTTTCAGAGGATGGAGAGTAAGTAAATAAAAAAGAAGAGAACCGTTGAAATATCATTTGATGTAGGTTAATTAATTTGGAAAATATCGACTACTCTGGATTGAGATGGTATCCGTGGCAACAAACCGTTAACTAGGAGTACATTTCTCCAAGAATTCAGTGCACGGTCACCCAAACAATTATCTGTCGAGTTCCATAAAATCCAATCCATCCGATCTTAAGACATAATACTGCTACCACTCAGGATAACCGCTTCTAATTGGACGAGACAGCGGAATTGTTATTTTGCATTTTATATTAAAGAATGGAGCCATAAATGTTAAGATTTCTCAAACCTAAATTCTTAAACGTTAATGAAAATATCAACTGAACATCGACCAAGACAAAAGCAACGATTTTCCCGATGTTTAATGATACAATTTCTCTTCAATGTCGGCTAATGGAGAAACTCCTCCGCGGGAAATGTGGAACGCCATTTATAACAGTAATGGAGAACAAGGAAGGTCAATTCGACATAATAATGCTTCCAGAACTTACCATTGCAGCACGCATCAGTCACCTAATGCTCGTTGACGACAGTTCACGGCATTTTGAAAGAAAATATAGATCGGCTCCATCTAGACCTTTACGAGGTAATCGAGATTGCTATTGGTCACCCACTTAATATCTGACGGTTAAATATTTGACATCTTTATTTCTTTCTACTTATATTTTAAAAGAAACCTTTGTTTCCGCTGGTCACTGTAATTTGACAGTTCAGTCTTGGCATATTTCTTATCCAGGGTATTTCCAGGAACGCCAAATTCTTTTACCCCTGAAAATTCCTAGGAAACTGGAGCCATTTGGTCACCTGATGCCCAGAAGCAATTTAATTCAAAGATGTTTTCCCTTACAAAACGAAAATCTTTTTGCTGTAGATATTGCTAAGAAACCAGAGATTCTTTCCGGTGCTATATGACTCACAGAGAGAGAGAGAGAGAGAGAGAGAGAGAGAGAGAGAGAGAGAGAGAGAGAGAGAGAATGGCACAAGAGCATGCTCGTTCTATATAAAAACTAGAGGTTAGTTTGGCCACTATAATTTTTTACCGTTTTCCAATAAAGGAGATTTCATTCGGCAGTAGTGCGGAGTAAAACCATTCGAGAGAGAGAGAGAGAGAGAG
>NC_061097.1:20482458-20487458 GCF_015104395.2 Macrobrachium nipponense
ATTCAGCAGAGGGAATAACGTTCTAGAATCAAGATTTATGCATAGTTTTATGTATATAAATATATATATATATATATATATATATATATATATATATATATATATATATATCCATAATATAATCTATAGCGCGAAGGAAAGAAGAGTGAAACTGCTGACTTGTTATATATATATATATATATATATATATATATATATATATATATATATATATATATATATATATATATATGTATATAATATATATATATATATATATATATATATATATATATATATAGTATATTATATATATAATATATATATATATATATATTGATATATATATATATATATATATATATATATATATATATATATATATATATATATATATAACGGAAAAGCAATCGTATTGGATTTCCAAATTTCAGTCTAAACCATAATATTCTCTTATCAACAACGAAAATGATCACATTCGGTGAAAACTGCAATGTATAATTATTAATTTAGACTTTAAAAACTCTCTAAACCTGCCCAACAAAATAAGAAACCCAAATTTCAAAGCTCGCCGTCCGAATCTTTCAGCTCGATATAACCCATCAGTAACCCAAAACCAAACGTCCTGTGAATATTGCAAAGAATTTACGTGGGAAAAAATTTTCCTTCACATAATGTTAGTATGCTTTATGATAATAAAAATCTTGCAATTGCATTTGCGAAAAAAATTCTACCTATAGAAATGTATTGTTAGTGATATTTTTCTTATTATTATTGTCGTCATCATCTGAAACAAAATTCACCCTGACTATTAGGATTGGAAGGGCGAGGAAAAATAAAGATAAGGTTAAACTTTCTAATGACAAACTTACTCACAAAAACATAAAAGTACAAATTCAACGCAAACAAAATAAAGCATTATAACACGACCACCTCCTCCCTCCCTACTCAAAGCCCCTTTAAAACGACCATTGGCGAGAAAAAAAAAAATTGAGCAAAAATATTCACGTGATAAAGGAAATGCCGAGCTCGACACCTCATAAAAGATATGAGAAAAACAGCAGTCAAGCGTGCTTTTAGATGTGGGGGAGGGGGGGAGGAAGGGGAGAACTGGGAGGGTAAAGGAGGGAGGACGAGTGGGGAGGGAAATAATGCATATGAGGGGAAGTGGGTGAGGGAGAGGGGTTTATCGTTAGCTCTCTGTTGGTGGATGGGGTGGAGGGAAAGTGAGGGTGATAACATATGAGAGGGGAAGGGGTAAGTTGGGAGTATTCGTAAGCTATGTTAGCGGAGGGGGGGATGGGAGCGAGGTTGCAATACATGGGAGGGAGATAGTAAGGGGGTGGGAGGGGTGTTGCCTACTCATTGGTGGGGGATGAGGGAAGGGGATGAGGTGCAGGGTAATATGCAGGAGAGGGGAAAAGGTGGAAGGGGGGGAGGGGAGGGGACATGACAAGCTCAATGCTGAATTTAATTAAACATTGGCCAAGAACTTTGAGATGAGATTCTTTTCGTATTGTCCCTTTAACGCGTTGTCCGTCATCTGAACTTATTACTTTGTGTGCGAATGTTTGTAAGAGAGAGAGAGAGAGAGAGAGAGAGAGAGAGAGAGAGAGAGAGAGAGAGGAATCTTATAGCATTGCATAAAATCTTACATAAATTAATGTATTTCACTAGATTTACACAAGTATCGCATTATGGTTACATTACATTTTAAATGAATTACGAACGTGAATATCAAAATGGCATGCATGATTACTGAGCTGAATACTGGAATGTAAGAGGAATAATCGAATTCGTAAGGAATTTATTCCTGAAATTCAACATGAAGCTTCTGCGAGTGAGAAAAACAAAAATCACCATGTATGATATAATGAGATACGTGGAAAAGCGATTTTTCCCACAAAGCACAGTGGCTATGTTTTGAAATAAATCAACAATCCCCTTATCAGAAAGTGGCCAATGTAGAGTAGATTTATGTATACAAAGACACTGAGGATCACGTAACTATAAATGTCCGTTTCATTTGACGAAATGATTTCGGATTTTTTGTTCTGGTATGCAATGGTGCAACGTGACATAAATTCGTAATCAGAGTTTTGACTTTTCTGAGCAACTGGTGACATAAACCAATGAATATTGTCGAACGGGATGGAAAGGAATATAGAATCTAGGTCAATGGCCAAGCGCTGAGACCTATGAAGTCATTCAGCGCTGAAGGATAATTTAAGAGTCAAGGAGATTTTATGGTTGCACAATTGTTACGAGAGGGTGGAAAGTAAGAAGGAGGAATGAGAATATGAATGGAGGTACAGTAAAAGAAATGAAAGGGGCTGCAGCTAGGGATCGAACGAACGCTACAAAAACCTTGCATAATGCCTACAGTGCACTGGGGTGCACTATCCCCGTAGTTGTCGAAATGAAGTGAAGTATATCTTAGTTTAACCAGACCACTGAGCTGATTAACAGCTCTCCTAGGGCTGGCCCGAAGGATTAGATATTCTTTCGTGGCTAGGAGCCAATTGGTCACCTAGCAACGGGACCCAGAGCTTATTGTGGGATTCGAACATCATTATATCGAGAAAGTAATTTCTAATCACAAGAAACAAATTCCTCTGATTCCACGTTAGCAGAGCGGGGAATCGAACTCGGAACTACCGAATTGTTAGGCGAGCACGTAAATCACTCGTCCAACGAGGAACTCCGTAGTTGTCAAGAATGAATGGCAGTATAATCCCAGACTGAAATCAATTTAGGAGACGCAAACGGCAGACCCCTGGGAAATAGTACTAAGGGCTGGAAACGATATTAGCCAATAGCGAGAAAAAGTAGTTTAATTCAAGGGAAATGAAAGAACGTTGGATATCGCAGCAGATTTTAGAAGACTGAGAAGGATCCGGCTGCATAGGTGCTCAGGGACACTGAACGAGCCCAATTCACGGTAAATTGTCGATATCCCGAAATTCGAAGACCAGAATCGGGAAGAAAGTCACGGGGTTTAGGACGCGGGTGCATCACGGCGGCCAAAATTAAGGATTTAATTAAAAAATGACCGAGCAAAATATATTGACAAGAAAAAGGCAAACTGTTATTGAAGGAGATCTGGAAAAGAGGAGAGGCTTGTGGAAAATGATACCAGGATGCAAGTAGGTGTACTAGACATACGGAGAAAATTAAAAAACAATGAATAAAGAAAAAAAAATGAAATAGGAGATATACAATAAAACGAGAGATAATTACCGAGAGAGCGAAATACAAAATTATCGATAGGAAAGTAGAAGTAATATAAAATACAATATGAAGGAAACGACTCAAGTTCGGAAATGTCTCGGAACAAGCAAAAAAAAAAAAAAAAAAAAAAAAAAAAACAAAAAAAAAAAAAAAGTACAAACGAGATGGTGTAGTATACTTCCAGTGGAGGAAGTCGAGAGGGGAGGCAAATAGAATTGGGAGGGGTGGGGGACGGGGGGGTTTTGGGGGGAGGGGGGCAAAGGGGAATGGTTGGAGGGAGAGAGAGAGGAGAGAGAGAGGAGAGATGAGGAGAGAGAGAGAGAGGGGGGGGGGGGGTGCTTCCGGCCAGTGGATGAAACAGAAGCTTTGAAGCCATGTCGGGTTATTACATACGAAGGCTTCACCCTCGATTAAGCATTTAGGACGTAAACGAGGGATGCTGAATGGGTGTCTGTATCCAGGCAGTACCACCCCTTTAAGGGACTCACCGGCCCTTTGATGAGAAAAAAGTGAGGATGGAACGTAGAAATAGAGTATACGTACGGGGATACACATTCATGGAACGTATACATGCTCTATCCATTGAGGGTACACACACTGTGTACGAAGGATGGAGAAGGATCAATAAACATATATAAAGAAACATATACATATATACAGCCATGCATGAATTCAAATATGTGCGAGTATACGGATATGTACAGATGTACAGGTGCAGATCACTATATTTTTGGGGATCAATATTAGCAAATGGCAAGGAACGGTCATACACACTGATATGATACGTAAATGAACACATATGTATGTTCATAAAAAAAAGGTGGGAGGGTCGATTTACTAAAGCTCGTACAAAATGACATACGATGTGGTATGAACTGCACATACACGCACGCACGCACACATACATATATATATATATATATATATATATATATATATAATATATATATATATATATAATATATGCGCAAATTTTCCTAGATCCAAGACTAATATTTCTTGGGGGGATCAAAACTATACTTTTGATATTTACTATTTATTATTATGTTTTTATGGTCATCGCCCAACGGGGTTGCATTAAATACGCTGCAAAGGTGAATACATAATAGGTTAAAATCCTTGGGGGTCACTATCTAGGGAACATTCTATATAGTATATATATATATATATATATATATATATATATATATATATATATATATATATATATATATAAAAAATATAAAATATAAAAATATAAAATAATAAAGGAACCGATATCAGGATTTTCCACTCCCTTCTCATTCTACACAGTCACGTAATCCCTCTGGGGAAAAAGAAATCTCAATAATCATTTGGCAAATACTGTCCAGTAATGAAATAATGAAATGCAGTGAATTATGCTAAAAATGAAAATGTTCAGTTGTGGAATTCATTTTCTAATATTTCTGTGATGCAAATAATGTTGGAAGCGAAAATCTTTCGTTGGGAATATATTTACTTGTGGCGAATTTGTAGGGAATCAGGATGAAACTGGGCTGTTCGTAAATGTCATCTTTTAGTCATTGAATGTTGAGAATAGTGTTAAGACTAAAAATATGCATTTTTGAAGTTTTTTTTTAAAGCTAAAAATGTGCTAATAGAATTGAAACTGATTGTGTGTATATGCACAATACAATGAAAGCTACCAGTAATGTCAAAATGAAAGCAATTAGTGTGAAGGGCATTGTTTAGCAATTACAACGGGAAAAAAGGCAAACTTAAATTGGAAAAAATATTCCCAAATTATTTCTGAATAAAAACAAAAAAAT
>NC_061097.1:20492458-20514958 GCF_015104395.2 Macrobrachium nipponense
GTAAATAGCAATAATAGTACAATGAAAAGACAAAATTAATCAATGACTTGACCATATTCCGCCTCACTTGAGACCATGGAAAGCAGTCAAACACAGAAGTCTACGGAGCTGATGCGCCATATTTCAGTATATTATAAAGGATTTTTATTTATTTATTTTTTTTTTTATCGTCAAGTAACCGCTTATAAATTTAGGTAATAACTTGACGAGTATATAAATCTATTATCTTGATAAAAAAAACCTTGACCACAAAGGAGGCCAAAAATATTTTTGTAATGCAAAGAATGTCATTAACGTTATATTTAAGTAATAAACGTGGGTGAATGAGATTCCACGCATAGTTTCTAAGGCCCAGGTAGCTGCTAGTTTCAGAGTTCTTTCAACGTACTCACCGGGAAAAAATTAGGAATAAACCGTGGCCTATAGATAAATAATATAATATATATATATATATATATATATATATATATATATATATATATATATATATATATATATATATATAAACATTTATATCATTTATCTATGTATCAATCTATCTAACACAAACATTTCATAAATATATATAAATATATATATATATATATAATATATAAGATATATATATATATATATATATATATATCTTCTGGTTAAAACATAGAAAATAATGAAACGTTAACTGTACTGCAGTCATACGCTCTCCTCTCTCTCTCTCTCTCTCTCTCTTTCACGCACACACACACACAAATATACAAAGGCTAGGCATATATAAAGAATTTAAAGTTTAATCTTTGTGCCCTGCTCCATTTTGTTTAGTTTATTATTTGATGATGGATTTCTTTTGACCTGGGGCTCCGTACCCTGCTGAGTTTCGACCACACTGTCCCAAATAGCGATTGGTCAATACGTCAACTATGCCCTTTTTCTAGTAATACACTCAGAAGCGTTCTCCCTGTCTGAAGTTACTCCCTTATGGGCGCAGTACCCAGGAGTGATTAGTAACCAAACGGCAAATACCCCGAATGGTGTTTCAAGCTGTACGTATACTTTACTGAGCTCTGGCCCCTGTGAAGACCTTGTAACCCCTGCGAGAATGTTTTCCCGTATGGTTTTTATTTTTTCCACAGTTCCCTTTGATACCTCAGAGGCATCTCCAGGTTTCTTTGATGTCTGTACGAATCTGCCCCGTCCTCAAAATTAATCGGCCGTGTAAGATTTATAAAGACAGATCTAAGGCCGTGATAGACATTCCGAGAAAGCGCACACAAACAGTCGAAATTCCACTGTGGTATTTTTGCCGAGGTTTTGTTTATATGATTATAATTAAAGTTCCGCGTGTTGAATGGAACCATTTAAATTTACTCGAATGAATAAATCATTTTGACTTACCTCTCTATCCTTATGATTTAAATATATGCATTCACGTGTTTGTATGTACGAATTCAAAACACGAAAATGTTGCACCGCGGAGCAATAAATTACATTTTAAAACCCAAACAGGAAATTAAGGAATGTGAAGGAGTAGATATTTCGGCCTATCACTGATCGAACGAGATATTTACCGTTCTCATTTCCAAGTGTCATTTTCTGGGTCATCTCTTTTAATGCGTATACAGTACGTATGCATGTATGTATCTGATTATATCTATCTATGTATCCGTCTATATGTGGACGCTATTTCCGTGTGTACATACCTACATATATACATACACATGCAATTAAGCACATAAAACATACAGTATGAGTAACACATACATACATACACATACATACTACATACATACATACAATTACACTATATATTACATATAATATATATATATATTAATATTAATAATATCGTTAAGATTTGGAGGTGATGGTTGAACTATATATATACATATTTATATTTTTATATATATATATATGATATATAATATATATATATATATATATAGATATTATATATATACTATACTATAATATAATATATATATACATATATATATATATACTATATATATTATATATATATATATATATATATATATAACATGAAATTTCATCACACACCGTGATTCATATACATGCATTAAGCTACAAATGTCCTTTAAAATCCAATTCGCTCTACCCCGTAATTAATATATATTTATATATACTGTATTAACCGAAGGGGAATTTTTTAGTCGATTATAATTTCGTCCTCTCGTGGATTCGAACCACCGGACAGAGAAGAAATCGGGACTTCAGCGAAGCTATCGACTCGGCCTACAACACTCAGCAACAAGTTGTTGGCCGAGTCGATTGATCACTGAAGTCCTGACTTCTCTTCTGTCCGCTAGGTAGAATCCACAAGAGGACGAAATTGTTATCAGCTGAAAAATTCCCCTTCGGTTAACATATATGAAAATATATTAATTCCAAGGAAGAGCGAATTGGATATTAAAGGACATTTGTCACTTAATGCATGTAGTATAGTATTTTTATATTTATTTATATATTATTATATTATATATATATAATTATATATATATATTATATATATATATATATATATAGATAATATATTATTCTATATATAATATATTATGGTTTATATATTCTCATATATATATATAGATATATATAGATTTTATATTTTATTTTAATTATTTTAATTTATTTATTTATAATATATATATATATATTATATATGTAAATATATTAATATATATATTATTTATAGTATGTGTAGTTGTTGTTTATACCTTAGTGTGTGTGTGTTGTAATATATTATATCCATACATACATATATATATACATATATATATATATATATAATATATTATATTTATAGTGGTGTGTGTGTTGTGTGTGGTGGTATTATATACATACATACAATATATATACATATAATATAATTATTATATATATATATATTATATATAATATTTCTGAGAGGTTTAACCAAAGCCTAATCTTCCATGCAAACTAAATCACACATTCCCTGAATACCTCTTCCTCGGCCCAACTCGAAAGCGCAAACACTACGTCTTGATATCAGCGCAAGAGCTCCATTCTATTGAAACAAAAAATAAGAAAATAAAGAAAAAGAGAGAGGAGAGCGAGTTTCCCTGCGAAAGAAAGTTTTCTTTTCTTTTTTAGAAGACTTTGAGATTCTCCCAGTTGCGTAGAGCGAATCCTTCCGTCTGTCAGAAACCACAGACTTTCTCCTTCACTTAAAGTTAAATTTTATCAGCTCAGATTTGAGCTGTAGTTGGCGGGGAAGAAAGAGGGGAGAAGGAGAAGGGAAAAGAGGGTGATGGGAAGGGGGCAAAGGCCAATAGAAAGGGGGGGAGAGAAAGGGGAAAAGGGGCCCAAGGGAAGTGGAAGGCGGAAGAGAGAAGGGATGGTTTAGGAAAGGTGTTAGAGTAGATCTAATGAGGTATGTGGTAAGAACGAATGAAAGGGAGGTAGAAGAGGGAAGAGGTGGAAGAAATAGATGACGAAAAGAAGACGAAAAAGGAGGCGGAGAGCACGAAAATTTACACGGCGAAGACGTAGAAGGGAATGAACGATAAGAAAGAATGTGAAAAGGAATTAAGGGAAAGAAAGAAAGCAGAAGGTAAGAAATGAAAGAAAATAGAAGGGAATAAACAGAAGGAGAGAAATCAGAAGGGAAGGAAGGTAAAGAAAGAGAGTAGAAGGGAATGATGAGAAAGAAAGAAAATATTAAGGGATGAGGGTAAAAGAAAGAAAGTAGAAGGGAATGAAGGGAAGGAAAGACAGTAGAAGAGAATGAAGGAAAAGAGAGAATGAAGGGATAAAAAAAAAAGAGTTAAAGGGCGTGAGGGTACAGAAAGGAAGAAGAGCATAACGGCAAAGAAAGAAAGTAGAAGGGCATAAAGGTAAATAAAGAAAAAACGTAGAAGAGAATGAAGGTAAAGAAAATAGACGGGAATGAAGGGAAGGAAAAACTAGGGAATGAAGGGAGAGAAAGAAAGTAGAAGAGAATGAAGGTAAAGAAAGTAGACGGGAATGAAGGGAAGGAAAATGTAGGGAATGAAGGGAGAGAAAGAAAGTAGAAGAGAATGGAGGGAAAGAGAGAGAGAGAGAAAATAGAAGAAGGAAATGAAGAGAACGATAGAAAGCACAAGAAGGAAATGAATGACAGGAAAGGAAAGGAAGATGAAGGAATAAAAAGCAAGAAAATAGAAGGACGAGGGAAAGAAATGGCGCGCGTTCGGGCGAAAAAAAAAAGAAAGTCGAAGAAAAGTGACGAAGAGGAGAAAGAGAGAGGCAAGCCAGGGCAATCTAAATCTCCAGCGAAGGATTCGTGTACCTCAAAAATTCCTCATCGACCGATGACTCACAACGGCAGCACTTACTTCTTTTCTATTTATGGTTAAGTGATGACATCGACGATCTCGCTATCATATGTAGCCCAGGCTTGATCGAGACCAGGAATAAAAGAACAAAAAAAGTAAACAAAAAAAATGCTCCGAAATTTCTTCAGCGCAATCAAATTTTCCGTACAGCGTTTAATGCTGTATGAGCCGCGGCCCATGAAACTTTCAGCCGCCGCCCGGTGGTGGCATGTCCGATAGCGTTGCCAGGCACACGATCATGGCTAACTTTTAACCTTAAATGAAATAATAATTAATGAGGCAAGATTTGCAGCCCTCTAGCTGCAGTAGGTATTAAGATCTGATGACGGACAGAGTTTAAAAACTACTGTGGTTAGAGGGCTGCAAATTGGTATGTTAATCATCCACCCTCCAATCATCAAGCACACTAAATTGTAGCCCTCTCAGTAGTTTTCTTTTACAGAAAACTAACAAGTCATAAGTAGACGCTAGCACCGTTGAGTCTATTATAGTTATCATATAGCGAAAGTGGTTGTATTAGAAGCTAATAAAAGAGGAATAAATAAAAAAGCTTAAACAATTAAAAATATAATACAAACTTTTTTCAGTCATTAGAATAATATGATACAAACTTTTTTCAGCCATTCTAATTGTTTAAGCAGAAATACTTGATCGGCAGGGCTCCAAAGAAACACAGAATAGCAAAGGTCTGTGAAAACACAGCGTAAGATATGTAACTTGATGAATCATTACGTAAAATAATCTCGTAAACTAAGCTATAAATTGACCCCAGGTGCATTTAACGTAAAATTAAAGCTTCAACACTGAAAAAACGAGTCTGCTATTACAGAGAACCATTTGCCTGCACTAACCCACAATAACCTGTCATCTTTACCTGCAGAATGAATTGATCACAAAAGGGCTCATCTCTCTCCTCCTCCACCGGCAACAAAGTATTGAAATCACAACCTTTAATGTTACTCATTACGGCGCTGGAAGAATTCTGACAGCTTTATGCGGGACGTAATGGCCCAACCAACTCTTTAAATAGATTTTCATTGTGTATCGAGCAGAAGAAATCCGTCATCTCAGCCTGATTAATTAAAGCCTTCTTTTCTCGGGCATTTTATAGTTTATCTCATCCAACACCCACTCTCTCTATAAGCAGGTAAATAAGTAATATCTTCCCAAGTATAGTTACCCTCTCTCTCACTTTCTCTCTGAAAGAAGGGAAACACGTAATACCTACCAGAGGAGTATAAATGAGCAGTTAGGAATGAGGGTATCTATCTATCAACCTTGAATAACAATTCCAATATCATTTCGCTGCAAAATTAAAAAGTAGAAGAAAAAGGAAAGATAAAATAAAATAAGACGATATGTCTCTCTTTGCCTATTATAAAAAAGAAAGAATTACCTCGGCCCTGGATAACTCAAAAGCAGGAAAATAAGATCTAATCTCTCACTAATCCTATTTCTCCCCGTTCATTGCCGTCTCTCTCATCATAACCCGCTCTCTCTCTCTCTCTCTCTCTCTCTCTCTCTCTCTCTCTCTCTCTCTCTCTCTCTCTCTCTTACACATACACACGCCACTGGAAAAAATACCGAGACTTTTTCCTTCAACATTTTAAGCCTGAAAGTGACATCTCTCAAAACTTGCCGATTCAGTTCTGGAGTTTGTACATCTTGCTACTTGAAAAGAAGGTCGTTTAAGCGTTAGGATGTAGGTTAAAAAAAATTACGTTACATCTTGTATCACTCAGGCCTATTTGGGAGTTATTTTCATACGATTAGCCAACAGTTTTAGAATAATAGGTGTCACCTGTCAACATAATTATGTAAATGTATATATCCAAGTTCTTTTATATACACACAGTAAATATATAATGTATATATTAATGTATATACGTATATAATATATACATCATTACACACAAATATATATATATATATATATATATATATATATATATATATATATATATATATATATATATATGAATGTTTTACACATCACCGTGATTCCTATTACCTGCATTAATTAAGCTACAAATTTCCTTTAATATCTAATTCGCTCTAGCTCGGAATTCATATATTTTCATGGGTTTTAGCATGCATGAAAATATATTAATTCTGAGGTAGAGCGTGATACATTTAACAATAGGACAATAACTGGGTGAAAGAATATGTTTTGATGTGCGTGGAAATAATGTTAGTCTTTAACAAACGCCAATGTGCGCAGATGTGTGCACGTGAATGAGTGCTCATATAGGCAAGTGGCTAATGAAGATTTGGGATAAAACTTTAGCACCCTTCATCTAAAATGTGCGACTTTTCCACTGCAGCTTCTAAAGATTTTTCCCAAAGTTTGAGGCAGTGAAAAAGTAAGAAATAAAAAAAAATGTTTTAGAGGGGGAAAATAAAAAAAAAAAATGTAATAAATTTTTATATCCTGAATCAGAAAATAGAAAAAAAAATCTACAATAAATCAAAGAAAAATGCAACACTATTTATTTCCTGGAACAAAACCAGAAAAAAATAATGAAAGCCAATAGTAAAAAAAAACCAAAGACATAAATCATACTTTTTGATTTCCTGCGAAAGAGAAAAAGTGAGGAAATAGAAAAAGTAAGGAAAAGAAGAAATCTTTCTTTATATATTTGCTCTCGAAGGATGAAAATGCAAAAAACACAAAGATTGATTTCAAAATCTAGTATACTTTAATTTCATGTAAAGGAAATGACACTTTCTGAAGTAATCTTTGTCACTCAAGAGGTAATTCCTATTTTACTCAATAACTATGTATATGTAATGAGGATATAATTATGATCCTCATTATTCATTTGGTAAACGTGTAACTCGAGCGTCAAGGCAAACAACAAACAAACCAACGGCTCGCGACTTTCCTTTCTCTTTCTCTCTCTCTCTAGCACCGATACCTCTCTCTCTCTCTCTCTCTCCACCTCACTCTAACAGATAACCAAAATGAGAGAGTTGCATTATAAAAGCTACATTTATTAACAATGAATAAATAATGAATCAATCAAGTCTTACAGACTAACTTAATTCAATCAAAACCCCAACAGTAAAATGTCCAAATAGTAATGGTCACCAAATGTCTATTTCCCCATCGGGACTCCCTCGGTCCCCCATGGTTCTTGCCAGAACCGTCTGTTTCAAAGACATAGAACACACCCCATAAGTACACACACAAGTTTAACAATCAGAGATTAAAGATTGGATATTCCTACAAAAATGTCAAATAGGTAACAAGCCACTCTTTGGCTAAAACAGTTCAAAACTCACCCAAGCAGCCGGAACATTTAAAGTACTATATTATAAACACTTTCGCTGAGCACCACGGCATCCTGCCTTTCTTCCAAAGATGCCTCTATCAAAATCCCCCATAGACTTGTGTATCATACATTATTAACAGAAGAGGCGCACACGCACATACGAACGCACAGTTCGTTAGCGCCTCACAATACTGGCTGCATCCAGATTCACAAAGGCACTTTGAGAAGAGTTCATAAACTGTCGTACATTGACTTGTCTAACTATGCAGTTTTATCTCACGCCACCGACAGAAACCCATTGATCAGCTTTCTCGGGTCGTTGCTTCTGCTCTGTTCTTCACATTCCATAGGTCACAGCGAACATATTGGCAATATAACATTAATCAAAACCCTAGGCCTACTATATATATATATATATATATATATATATATATATATATTTATATGTATATCAAAACGTTTTTAAACATTAATATATGTATAGCACATACATATGCATCAAAGGTACAATAGCGTACACACACACACACACACACACACACACACACATATATATATATATATATTATATATATATGTATACATGAATATATATATATATATATATATATATAATATATATATATATATTATATATATAATATATATAATATACATACATGTATGTATATGTTTATATACGCATACACATTTATATACATACATATGTATACAATATATACATACATATTTATATAACTGAACTAAGACAAATTCTGTACAAAACAATTTATGAGTATCAACTCATTTTATTTCTGTGACGACGATAATAATCTATTGGTAACGACCTCCACTTGCCGTTATCTAGCCTAGGGACAGGCTTGGCTAGGGTGCCCCATCGCTGACCGAGCTTTGAAACATTATGGAACGCCTTTCAGGATCAAAATTGACTGTTTCAGCCTTCTCTGGTATAAGTGTGATTTTGCACTTTGTATGACCACTGATATTACTATACTAAAGCAGTTAAAGATTTCAAGTACACTGACATTGCTATATTAAAGCAGTGAAAGGATGTAAGTACACTGATATTACTATGTTAAAGCAGTTAAAGAATGTAAATACAATTTTATTGCTGTGTTAAAGCAGTGAAAGAATTTAAGTACACTGACATTGCTTTATGAAAGCAGTGAAAGAAAGTAAGTACACAGATATTGCTATATTCAAGCAGTGAAAGAATGTAAGTATACTGATAATGCTATGTTGAATCAGTGAAAGAATGTAAATACACTGATAATGCTATGATAAAGCAGTGAAAGATTTTAAGTACACTGATAATGCTATGTCAAAGCAGTTAAAGATTGTAAGTACACTGACATTGCTATATTAAAGCAGTGAAAGGATGTAAATACACTGATATTACTATATTAAAGCAATTAAAATAATAACACTGACATTATAACACAGGCCACCAAGAATGGCTGAGAGTTTCATACATCAGTTTTACATTTTACAGAAAACTCGATTCTTCGGCTCATTTATTACTTGTTTTTTCAATCGATAGGATCAATTTGAGCCCTTCTTTCATCAACGAAAATTAAAATAAATATGCTATATTTTATTAGGAATAATATTCCTGTACTGTTTAACATGATCATTATTCGTTTTTTACATTTTCATTCTAATAGATAAATCATAAATATCCTATCCTGAAATTCGTGTATTTTTAACTCAACGCAAAACACCTTTTTCATGCCTCTTCCATAGACCTTTCCTACACCTCCCCCCCTCCACCAACAACAACAAAGTAGTTCGTAGGTTTACTCCCCGAGTAAGCGAAAATTTTATCAGACTATAGCCAACCAATAACGCACTCTTAGAAAAAACTCAATCAATAACAAACATTCTTTACAGAGAAGTACCTAATAGATAATTAAGTTATCATCTAAAGAGATAAGAAAAAAAAACACGTAAAACAAAAGGAAAAAATAACACGATAGTGTTTTAAAAAGTAAAATTAATTATAAAAGGGCAGAATTTCCCCCGAAATCTTCAACAGCGATCTAGTCTAAATACCCGTGGTTAATTAACCGAATACGACATAATGCCAAACAGATTATTGAATATTATATATTGGAGACCGGTAATTTCGCGGCTGAATAAAATAAACAAGACAATTAAATGAATTCGTAAAACAGATAAGAAAATTAAACGAATGAATAAACTAAATTACTTAATTAGACGAATGAATACGATAAACTAGAGCATTAATCTAGTGATAAGTTCGTTCAGCCGAATAAGGTTAGCAAATGGTCGATTAATGAATAAGGTAATTAAACGAATTTATAATACAATTATGATGATTAAATGACTGAACAACAGGAAATAACTAGCAAAGTGTAGAAGAAACTGAACAAAAACTGCAGGGTAATTGAGGAGGTGCCATTGGAACTAACGAACAATTATTCATCTTTTTTGAAATGCAAGAGATAGTAAAATTACATAAAAGAATTTATATAAAACACATATGTTACCAAAATGTTGGGCAGAGAAATATACCCAAAATATGGGATACGGGCCAGGAAATTTTAACCAAAATATGGAAAGGCATAGAAAGCCCGGATGGATGCGAAGAAACTGCTTCAAATCTCAACTAGGTGAAGCTCGACTTCCAGGAAGTACTACTGGAGTCTTTACCCTAGGGTAATCCAAAGAAGTTAGGACCAGCGGATTAGATACTCGTTGGGCGCGAGTTCGTTTTACGTCAAGTGCTTCGGGAACTATCGATCTCCAGGCGGGTCCCGGGTTCGATTCCCCTTCCCCCCAGCTCCGCCAACGTGGAATCAGAGGAATTTATTTGTGGCGATAGAAATTCATTTCTCGATGTGGTTCGGATCCCACAATAAGCTGTAGGTCCCGTTGCTAGGTAACCAATTGGTCCCTAGTCACGTAAAAATATCTAATCCTTCGGGCCAGCTCAGTAGTCTGGTACAACGAAGATATACACTGGAGGTAAGAAGTCAATAGACTAACTTAAAAGCTCTCTCTCTCTCTCTCTCTCTCTCTCTCTCTCTCTCTCTCTCTGAAGCCTTGGTATTCAAGGAAACGCTCTGTCTGAGAAATTTATCAATCCTTTTTCAAAACCATGAAGTTTGTAGCAAATTTTTCAAATAAAAAAAAACATTTTAGAGTTTACTTCGGTAATTTTTGGCTGAACTACGCTACAAAATAGAATGTAATTTCACTGTTAATCTTAGATTAGTCCCTTGAAATCATGGATGGTTGAAAATTGTCGGCACAGGAATGATTCAAGACCACAGACTGGAAAGGAGCTAGAGATTATTTGAAGCAATTCCAGCGGTTATTGGTAGCACGGTGTGCAATGGTACTTGAAGAAAATGAAACATATATATATATATATATATATATATATATATATATATATATATATATATATATATATATATATATATATATATAAAATATGTGTGTAAACACACCATTGTTTTCCTAGGCGGTAGTTCCGTTTTCTATCATGTTTTCAGCAAGTAGTCTAAGGAAAGGTACCTACTCTTACGTCCCGAGTCTTTTAGCTGTAACTTATCACATTCGACTAAGAGATATATGAATCCTTACTTAGATGAACAGAGGCGCAGTGAGATGCAACAGACCATGCCAAAGATGCTTCACCTCGCCCTGGAATCGAACCCTGGCAGGGTATTCTATTACTACTTGACCAAGAGGACAGACTCGAAGTCTTTCAATTAAATTAAATGTGGCAGACAAAACTCGGATAAAGACTTGTTTCTCGAATAAAAAAAAAATATTGTACAATTTCCCGAAATCTTCGACCATCTGATATTAGACCCAGATTTTGCGTGGTGGTCCATTAAACCGAAATTGGACCCCAGACGCGTATGCTCCTTCTCTGGACATACGGCTTTGCCATCACCAGACCCAAGCCATTACGGGTAAATAACCCAGAATAGAGAGAGAGAGAGAGAGAGAGAGAGAGAGAGAGAGAGAGAGAGAGAGAGAGAGAGAGAGAGAAAAAGAACTGTGAGAGTTTTTCTCTTTTTGGGAAAGTTATCCAAATTTTTCTTTTCTACCAGAAATAAAAACGTGGTAAAATGGTTCTCTCGTTTTCCACATTTGGGTATTTTCTTCCGCGGAAGTTTGACGATGATATTGATGGTGCTTTTCTCGTTTTCTATATATGTCTCATTGCTCAGTTTGAATATGGATGACTCATTAACGGTAATATAACAATTATTATTATTATTATTATTATTATTATTATTATTATTATTATTATTATTATTATTATTATTATTATTATTATTATTATTATTATATTATGATAATTAAAAATATTCTTAATAAAATAATAATAATAATAACAATAAAATAATAATAATAATAATAATAATAATTGTTATATTACCGTCATGAGTCATTAACGGTAATATAACAATATTATTATTATTATTTTTTTTTTTTTTTTTTTTTTTTTGCTCTATCACAGTCCTCCAATTCGACTGGGTGGTATTTATAGTGTGGGGTTTCCGGGTTGCATCCTGCCTCCTTAGGAGTCCATCACTTTCCTTACTATGTGTGCCGTTTCTAGGATCACACTCTTCTGCATGAGTCCTGGAGCTACTTCAGCCTCTATTTTTCTAGATTCCTTTTCAGGGATCTTGGGATCGTGCCTAGTGCTCCTATGATTATGGGTAACGATTTCCACTGGCATATCCCATATCCTTCTTATTTCTATTTTCAGATCTTGATACTTATCCAATTTTTCCCTCTCTTTCTCTTCAACTCTGGTGTCCCATGGTATTGCGACATCAATGAGTGATACTTTCTTCTTGACTTTGTCAATCAACGTCACGTCTGGTCTGTTTGCACGTATCACCCTATCCGTTCTGATACCATAGTCCCAGAGGATCTTTGCCTGATCGTTTTCTATCACTCCTTCAGGTTGGTGCTCGTACCACTTATTACTGCAAGGTAGCTGATGTTTCTTGCACAGGCTCCAGTGGAGGGCTTTTGCCACTGAATCATGCCTCTTTTTGTACTGGTTCTGTGCAAGTGCCGGGCATTCACTTGCTATGTGGTTTTATGGTTTCACTTTTCGTATTGCACTTCCTACATATGGGAGAGAGTTATTTCCGTCTATCGTACTTTGACATATCTGGTTCTTAGGGCCTGGTCTTGTGCCGCTGTTATCATTCCTTCAGTTTCCTTCTTTAGCTCTCCCCTCTGTAGCCATTGCCATGTGTCATCGCTGGCTAGTTCTTTAGTCTGTCTCATGTATTGTCCGTGCATTGGTTTGTTGTGCCAGTCCTCTGTTCTTTCTGTCTTTCTCCTGTCTCTGTATATTTCTGGGTCTTCGTCTGCTTTTATTAGTCCTTCTTCCCATGCACTCTTTAGCCTCTCGTCTTCACTGTTTTCAGATATTGCCCCAGTGCTCTGTTTTTCGATGTTGACGCAGTCCTCTATACTTAGTAGTCCTCTCCCTCCTTCCTTTCGTGTTATTATAGTCTGTCCCGTATTGCTCTTGGGTGTAGTGCTTTGTGTATTGTCATATGTTTCCTGGTTTTCTGATCTATGCTGCGGAGTTCTGCCTTCGTCCATTCCACTATTCCTGCGCTGTATCGATTACTGGCACTGCCCTGTGTTTATGGCTTTTATCATATTTCTCCATTGAGTTTTGACTTGAGTATCGCCTTGAGTCTCTGCATATATTTCTTTCCGATCGTGTCCTTCATCTCTTGGTGTTTTATATCTCCTCCTTCCATTATTCCCAGGTATTTGTATCCTGTCTCATCTATGTGTTTGATGTTGCTCCCATCTGGTAGCTTTATCCCTTCAGTTCTCGTTACTTTGCCTTTTTGTATGTTGACTAAGGCGCATTTTTTCTATTCCAAACTCCATCCATGATGTCCCCAGATACAATCCTTACAGTCTGGATTAGGGTATCTATTTCCTTGATGCTCTTACCATACAGCTTGATGTCATCCATGAACATCAGATGGTTGATTCTGTTACCTCTTTTCTTGAGTTGGTACCCGGCACCATCTTCTGTAAGTACTTTTGTCATGGGAATCATGGCTACTACGAAGAGTAGTGGGGACAGTGAGTCGCCCTGGAAGATCCCTCTCCTGATGTTAACCTCTGCTAGTCTTATTCCAGAGCTTGTAAGTATTGTATTCCAGTTGCGCATTGTATTTTTGAGGAAGCTGATGGTATTTTCCTCTGCCCCATATATTTTTAGGCATTCTATTAGCCATGTGTGTGGCATCATGTCGAAGGCTTTCTTATAGTCTATCCATGCCATGCTTATTATTATTAGTTTTTTTTTTTGTTTTTTTTTTTTTTTTTTTTTTTTTTTTTTTTTTTTTTTTTTTTTTTGTGCTCTATCACAGTCCTCCAATTCGACTGGGTGGTATTTATAGTGTGGGGTTCCGGGTTGCATCCTGCCTCCTTAGGAGTCCATCACTTTTCTTACTATGTGTGCCGTTTCTAGGATCACACTCTTCTGCATCAGTCCTGGAGCTACTTCAGCCTCTAGTGTTTCTAGATTCCTTTTCAGGGATCTTGGGATCGTGCCTAGTGCTCCTATGATTATGGGTACGATTTCCACTTGCATATCCCATATCCTTCTTATTTCTATTTTCAGATCTTGATACTTATCCATTTTTTCCCTCTCTTTCTCTTCAACTCTGGTGTCCCATGGTATTGCGACATCAATGAGTGATATTTCTTTCTGACTTTGTCAATCAACGTCACGTCTGGTCTGTTTGCACGTATCACCCCTATCCGTTCTGATACATAGTCCCAGAGGATCTTTGCCTGATCGTTTTCTATCACTCCTTCAGGTGTGCTCGTACCACTTATTACTGCAAGGTAGCTGATGTTTCTTGCACAGGCTCCAGTGGAGGGCTTTTGCCACTGAATCATGCCTCTTTTTGTACTGGTTCTGTGCAAGTGCCGGCATTCACTTGCTATGTGGTTTATGGTTTCATTTTTCGTATTGCACTTCCTACATATGGGAGAGATGTTATTTCCGTCTATCGTACTTTGAACATATCAGGTTCTTAGGGCCTGATCTTGTGCCCGCTGTTATCATTCCTTCAGTTTCCTTCTTTCAGCTCTCCCTCTGTAGCCATTGCCAAATTGTCATCGCTGGCTAGTTCTTTAGTCTGTCTACATATTGTCCGTGCATTGGTTTGTTGTGCCAGTCCTCTGTTCTTTCTGTCTTTCTCCTCTCTCTGTATAGTCCCTGGGTCTTCGTCTACTTTTATTAGTCCTTCTTCCCATGCACTCTTTAGCCACTCGTCTTCACTGGTTTTCAGATATTGCCCCAGCGCTCTGTTTTCGATGTTAACGCAGTCCCCTATACTTATAGTCCTCTCCCTCCTTCTTTCGTGTTATGTATAGTCTGTCCCGTATTTGCTCTTGGGTGTAGTGCTTTGTGTATTGTCATTTGTTTCATGGTTTTCTGATCTATGCTGCGGAGTTCTGCCTTCGTCCATTCCACTATTTCCTGCGCTGTATCTGATTACTGGCACTGCCCATGTGTTTATGGCTTTTATCATATTTCCGGCGTTGAGTTTTTGACTTGAGTATCGCCTTGAGTCTCTGATATATTCTTTCCTGATCGTGTCCTTCATCTCTTGGTGTTTTATATCTCCTCCTTCCATTATTCCCAGGTATTTGTATCCTGTCTCATCTATGTGTTTGATGTTGCTTCCCATCTGGTAGCTTTATCCCTTCAGTTTCTCGTTACTTTGCCTTTTTGTAGTTGACTAAGGCGCATTTTTCTATTCCAAACTCCATCCTGATGTCCCTAGATACAATCCTTACAGTCTGGATTAGGGTATCTATTTCCTTGATGCTCTTACCATACAGCTTGATGTCGTCCATGAACATCAGATGGTTGATTTTGTTGCCTCTTTTCTTGAGTTGGTACCCGGCATCCATCTTCTGTAGTACTTTTGTCATGGGAATCATGGCTACTACGAAGAGTAGTGGGGACAGTGAGTCGCCCTGGAAGATCCTCCTTCTGGTATTAACCTCCTTGCTAGTCTTATTCCTGAGCTTGGTAAGTATTGTATTCCAGTTGCGCATTGTATTTTTTGAGGAAGCTGATGGTATTTTCCTCTGCCCCATATATTTTTCAGGCATTCTATTAGCCATGTGTGTGTTATCATGTCGAAGGCTTTCTTATAGTCTATCCATGCCATGCTTAGGTTGGTTTTCCTTCTCCTACTGTTCTTCATTACCATTTTGTCTATCAGGAGCTGGTCTTTTGTGCCCCTACACTTCCTTCTGCAGCCTTTCTGTTGGTGGGGGATGGTGTTTGTCTCTAGGTAGTTGTATAGCCTTTCACTGATGATACCTGTTAGTAACTTCCACATTATTGGTAGGCAGGTGATAGGCCTGTAGTTACTGGCTATATTTCCCTTACTCTTGTCTTTTGTACTAAGGATGTTCTTCCTGTGGTCATCCATTTGGGTGCTTGGTGATTTGAGATACAATGCTGGAGTTGTTCTGCTATTATTATTATTATTATTATTATTATTATTATTATTATTATTATTATTATTAAGAATATTTTTAATTATCATAATAATAATAATAATAATAATAATAATAACAATAATAATAATAATAATAATAATAATAATTGTTATATTACCGTTAATGAGTCATCCATATTCAAACTGAGCAATGAGACATATATAGAAAACGAGAAAAGCACCATCAATATGGATGACTCATTAACGGTAATATAACATTATTATTATTATTATTATTATTATTATTATTATTAATGTTGTTATTATTATTATTATTATTATTATTATAATAATTTATTATTATTATTATTATCATTATTATTATTATTATTTACTGACCGTTAACTTCTAGTGAACCTAGTCAAGCTAGGTCGGATGGAAATAAGGCAAAAGAAAAACATAAAAGCACAAAAAAATCCACGGTGTCAATAAAGTCCCAGTACCATTACAAGTTGAAAATAAAAAAAACATTTCGACGTGTTTGGGGCGTGTAGAAAATGAAAACGGAAATTATTGGACACAATTCATTAAATTCATAAATTAACAAATGCAGAGCTGCTTTGGAGCTGAAAATAAAATGAAAAGGTAAAAAAAGTATGTCAATGAGATCAAAAAAGTTTAAAAATAATTACAAAACCTAAATTTTCAAATACTAATATACTTTAATTTCATGTAAAGTAAATGACACTTTCTGAAGTAATCTTTGTGTCACTCAAGAGGCGATTCCTATTTTCCCAATAACTATGTATTATATACATATCAAAACGTTTTTAAACACTAATATAAAGAATCCACAGAAGCAACACACAAGAAGACTATTATCAAGTACTGGAGAAAAAAAAAAAGGGGGGGGGGGGGCGTTCCCGGGGGGGTCACACTTGAGATACGTATCAGACCTTCCGTTTTATATTTCTAAAATTATGGGAACAAGGATGATTTTCCAGTCTCTGATCTAGCCAAAAAAAAAAAGTCTGGTCAGAGCAGATGACTTAATTTTATTATCTTAACATAACGGAGGAATCACTGCAAATAAATAAATAAATAAATAAATAAATAAATAAACAGGATATATCGGCAGCAATCTTTACGATACTCAAATCTATTAGAGTTACTTGAGCAATGCTGAAGTGGAAATCTTAGAAAGGACACATTTACATTTTATCGAACCGCTTTGATTCTCTCTCTCTCTCTCTCTCTCTCTCTCTCTCTCTCTCTCTGGTGAAAATGCTTGTGACACAATTAGTGTTTGGAATTTTCGTATATGTTTGTTTGTTTGTATGGTGCTTTTACATTGCATGGAACCAGTGGCTATTCAGCAACGGGACCAACGGCTTTACGTGACTTCCAAACCACATCGAGAATGAGCTTCTATCACAAGAAATACACATCTCTCACACCTCAATGGAATGCCCAAGAATGGCGGCAGGCCAAGGCCATACCGATCGCGCCATTCTCTCTCTCTCTGGTGAAAATGTCTGTGACACAATGACAGTATTTGAAATTTTCGTGTATGTTTGTTTGTTTGTATAGTGTTTTTACTTTGCATGGGACCAGTGGTTATTCAGCAACGGGACCAACGGCTTTACGTGACTTCCGAACCTCGTCGAGAGTGAGCTTCTATCACCAGAAATACACATCTCCCACACCTCAATGGAATGCCCAAGAATCGAACTCACGGCCACCGAGGGGGCAGGTCAAGACCATACTGATCACGCCACTGAGGCGCTATTTTCGAATATATTATGTGGTACATCACTCAGAAGGAATGGGTTTACTTTCCATCTAAGACGCTGGACATGACAACAAATCTGATATCATTATGCGTTTCTGAAATCTTGAATAATAGGAAATTTATTTCCAGAATTTTATTTCCAGAATTTTATTTCCAGAATTATTTTTCCAGAATTTTATTTCCAGAATTTTCTGGGTAACATATCTATCTTTTTTCGGCTCCCGTCTGTCATCGCTTAAGGGCTGAGGGTCATTAGCATTCTTCTTGCTAGACACGACTTGCCAATCTGTGTCTCTGCACCATAAAGATAACCAGCTTTTAAATAAAAATTTAGCGATCTGGACTTGAAGGCCTTTAGAAAGCCATTCATTTACGCTGATCACCTAAACAATTATTAAGGCGGACTATTTGAAGGATTTAGTTTACTGTGGTCATTGTTTATTGAAAATGGAATATACAGAACAAATCCAGTAAATTTTTCCAATTAAGTAAAATGAATAAACAAAGAAGTAAAAAATGAGCCGATGATTTTTCTGCGCAATCGAGTGTTCTGTACAGCGTATCATACTGTATGAGCCGCAACCAATGGAGCTTTAACCATGGCACCATGGTGGCCTAGCCCAAGGTATTCTCTGGACCTTGGACAAGCGTACATCGTTACCAGACGCACGATTATGGCTAACTTTAACCTTAAATAAAATACAAACCTACTGAGTCTAGAAGAATGCAATTTGGTATGTTTGATAATTGGAGAATGGGTGATCAACAGACCAATTTGCAGCCCTCTAGCCTTAGTAATTTTTGAGATCTGTGGGTGGACAGAAGACGTGCAGACAGAAAAATTGCGGACGGACAGAAAGCCGGTACAACAGTTATCTTTTCAGAAAACTAAAAATAAATACTGCATTAAAGCATTAATTATCTTTTAGTCACTTTCCAAATACAAAATACAAAGATTCTTACATTGCCTTCATTAATCATAATTTTATATGAAATAAAAGACATCGAAAGTCAACGATCTTAAAGCTCCCAAGGCCTATAATTAAAAAATACCTGTAGTTTCAAGGCAAAGAGTATGAAGAGGAGAAAAAAAAAAAGAATCCCTAACCTTTGGGGAAAAATAAGGGTATGATAGGGGGAGAAATAGATATAGATAGGTAGTGTGAGGCGGAGGAGGGGGAGGAGGAAGAGGATTGTGGAAACGGAAGGGAAATGGAGAGTCAGGTTTTAAAGCGCAAAAGGGGTGCAGCTGACGTTCCCTAAACCCGCGGCTAGACCCGTGGGCCTCCCCCAAAATCACAATCGATACTAAACCTCTTCTTCCTCTGCGTTACCCATTCAACCGATGACCTAGTTGAGATGGGTCAAGCATTTACCCCTTTTGTGGAGTCACTTCCTGAACTGGTCTCTCCTTTTAGTTGTCAATATTTGGATCTCGGGCGTTCTTTAAGAGCAATGGTTGATGGGGAGGCAGCTTGATACCTTTTCCTTGACCTGGCTCGAAGGAAGAAAGGAACGGAGGGAAAATTGTTGGGATTCCACCACTAAGGAAGCAATAGGCCATTTTACCTGACAAAGACCAGAAGACTATAAGATCCAAGGAAAACAGGGGCGGGAACAAAATCCCAGAGCTTGGCAATGAATGGGAGGAAACAAGTCACTGCACCACTTCATCCGTGGGTTACCTTCCTCCAGAAAATAGATGAGGGAATTGTTAACCTGACGGGTGTTACGTGGCCACCTAAGAATTGTTTAGTTCTTCCCTTGAACTCAACGTAGAAAAAGTCCGTGTAAGATGATCTTTGATAACAATTTTAAGTACATCTGGACCCATAATAGAAAAAAATAATTATGTCACTAACTTCACATGTACAGGTCACTTCAATAAGCCATTCGGTCATACTTAACAATTCATAGAAAGCTAACAATTTCATGAACCCCAATTTCTTTTATGAGATTCCGTAATACTGGATATTCCCCTTAATTCATAAAAATCTCATTCACTTCCTCGAGCTACTTCAGGCTCATTCATTCCAGAAAACTGAAACACTACTCGCATATAATAGGAGTCAAACAGAGACACACTTCAAAATTCGACTTACCTTCCACATCTCACACGACTCACTCTTCCAACAAAATTCACAAAAACACACTCAGTCACCGTAATTCTCTAAAACTCATTCACTAGGTATAACTATCCTTTACGCCAAAATTCTCACCAATTTCCCTCCATTTAACTTTCCAAAATCCCTTACTAATGCAGTTCATAAAGACCTTCATTCCTTATAACATGTTCTACCCACTGTGTGTGTGTGTGTGTGTGTGTGTGTGTGTGTGTGTGTGTGTGTGTGTGTGTGTGAGAGAGAGAGAGAATTTTCTGCTGAAAAAAAATAGAAGCTACACCATAAAACATTGTATACGTATAACTTAATTACGTGTAAATAACACGGTATAAAAATGCAGTGAGGATAAAACAGGATGAAAATGAAATAAAAAAAAAGTGGGGTTACATAACAACAAATAGAGGAAACAGAACGACAACAAATATTCACGAATGGGTTTCCAATGACAATTTTTCGCTATTACAGACTGAACCAGAAAATGGTCAAGTTCAAATGTCAGAAATAAATCTAGTTTATTCTCGTTGTGCTGAAATACAAAATGGTTATAGTTCTTCACGGGAAATATTCACATAAACAAAAATAAAATGCAGCCCTTCACAGAGAATACAAATTGCTCCTTCCCGGGAAGAATTCGTGTCATAAGCAAACACAATTATATTTCTTTAAAAGCTTTCGGGAACCATATTTGTATTATATGTACAAAGGAAAATTGAAAGAAAATCCTTCTTTGAAAATGTGTGCATGACGAAAAAGGACAATTAACAGCAAGTAATATTTCTGGGAATACTTTTATACTTCAGCTATTGTTCTTAAAAAGGCTTACAATTACATAACGTGGTTATTAAGGTGGCTAAGGTATGGTTCTTTCAGTAGCGAATAATATTGGCGGATTTTTTTTAAATGAAAAACAGAATCATAGTATTGTCATTTTATTACGGATGTAGAAAACAGAAAATTAATTTTTGTCTGATGGCTTACAGACCAAAATAAATCATGCGCTATTTTCTATTTTCCACAACATAAAATCTTATCTATTAACACAAAAAGATTTTTCATTATGAAAGTCTATGAAACTCGGATAACAGGAGCAGTTTTATTATTTTTTTTTTTTTTTGCTGTACATTTTTTTCTATTTCATCAGATTGTATATATGGGAGTTTCTGGGTACCACTACTCCAAGTTCTGATTGTAATTGTCGAAACTATGTACCCCACAATGTCTGTCGTCAGAAGTCTCGTTTCTTTCCTCCAATACGGAGCTTTGGAAATTACTTCCTAACTCTGTATTTTCGTCTGCAACTTCATGAGACAGATTTTCACTTCGTCACAATTCTTCCTTACCCTTCTCTCTTTCTTTGGCCCAAGCTAGGCAAGGCATTTGGTGGCTCGTTGTTTTGATTTTTATCCTTTGACTAATCCTTTTTATTTTAGTTATAGGTAACGCCTTCACAAGCCAACACTTAAAAAATTAATTTTAAGGTGAGACAAATACTCGCTCCCTCTTAGATCTCGCCATCTCTACAAACTTCCCCTTAGTGATGAGGTAAAAATAGATTTCCTCTTAGCTCCGAAGTGAAAATAGATTTCACTTTAGTCATGAATTTAAAATAGATTTCCCCTTAGTTATGAAGTGAAAATAGGTTTCCCCTTAGTCAGTGAGTGAAAATAGATTTCCTCTTAGTTATGATGTGAAAACAGATTTCCACTTAGTTATGAAGTGAAAATAGATTTCCCTTAGCTCTGAAGTGAAAATAAACTTCACCTTAATTATGAAGTGAAGAAAAATGTCCACTTAGTGTTATGAAGTGAAAATAGATTCCTCTTAATTTTATATATATGTATATATATATATATATATATATATATATATATATATATATATATATATATATATATATATATATATATATATATATATATATATATATATATATATATATAATGCTACTGTCAAAATGCATATATCCCTCTTTGACTGTATAAAAACATTGTGTATAAGATTGTTTGCCAACTATTTTTCAGATTCCTAAGCTCAGCTTAGGAGGATAGGGATGTTTTTTAAAATTGGCAGTGTGTTCAGATTTCGCATAACGTAATTTATAAAAAGAATATATAACGTAGAATGTAGAAAGAGAGAGATTTTCTTTGTCCATTCAAAGCTAGAATTGTTTCAGTAACTTTTCATCTCCCCGAGATTAAGAGAGCTCGATTCTTCGCGTTGTTATCAAAACATTTCAGTCTTAATTATCGCTCAACCTCCGTTTCGATCGGGTACGTGTCTGTTGAGCAGACTGGTCTTGTACGCGTATGTCTTTGCCGAGTGCCACGTGCAGATTACACATTTCTTTGTAAAGTTACGTCATAATGGAAGCTTCTGGAAGAATTGTTCCCCAAAACGTTTTGTGTCATCTCCCCTGTCCAGCTTCTGTAAGGGAGTAGTTTTTCATTCGGGCATAGATTCTCAAAGTGATCACATCTCTCT
>NC_061097.1:20527458-20542458 GCF_015104395.2 Macrobrachium nipponense
AATAAATAACGGTCTAAAGCGTGATATATGAAGAAAATACGAGCGGGAGGTCCCGAGGGCAGGACTGTCCTAATGAGTCTACACGGGAAATAATGGCCCAGGGGGACATTACCCTAATGCACATCCCGTCAGGGGCATTAACTAAAACTGATGGTCAAGTTAAACCTTTGTTATTTTTAGTATGGTTGGAAATTCATCAAAACTGATGAGCAAGATACCCATATCATAAATAAATGTCGTGTTTTCATATTGCATGCTTATTGCAATAGCCTGATAAAAGCGTGCACTTAGTAGGACAATTTATTTCTTCGTTGTGGGGCGACTTGTCGAAGCAGCTTCACGAACAGTTGTCCTTGAAAGATACAAAATCACCTTTGAGGGGGGGGGGGAAGGTAAGTCAAGTGGTTAAAGGCAGACTAATTAAGGTACAGAAGAAGGGAGAAAATTCCACATTCTGGAAGCGAATATTTTGAAGGACACATCAAACAGGTTGGCCGTTGCGTCCGGGCTCTCTAAACACAACCTGTGGAATAGCGGATCATCCTGAAGTCAACAACGAGGACCAGAGAATGTAACAAGAACATGAAAGGAGTAAATTAAGAAATTAAGTATATTTTAGTTTAATCAGACCACTCAGCTGATTACCATCTCTCCTAGGGCTGGCCCGAAGGATTAGATATTTATACGTGGCTACGAACCAATTGGTTACTTAGCAACGGGACCTACAGCTTATTGTGGGATCCAAACCCCATCGAGAAATGAATGTCTATCACCAGAAATAAATTACGCTGATTCCTTGTAGGCAGAGCGGGGAATCGAACCCGGACCTTGAGATCGGTAGTCGAGCACGTAACCGACTCGTGCACCGAGCAACTATGAAAGGAGGAACATTTTGGTGAATTCGGTTGTTCTTCAAAATCCAGTCACTCGTTGCTAGTCACGAATACGAACTTGGACAGAATTTTGGTACAACTCTTGCCAAGAGAAACAATCCAGACCAAAAGCATGATGAAAGCAAAACTATGAAAATAATCATATAGGCATGAGTATAATACGGAATTCTTGACTGACTTATGCAATAACTACGTCGATAAATTTGTTTGCTCTAAGGTTCTGGTACAAATTATTTACACGAAGTGAAGTACTTCCGAAGCCGATGACACTAACTGATAAAATTCAACCAATGAACCAGGTTACAACAACGGAGTCCTGTGGAAGGAGTGAGGAGTAGTTCCTGTGGAGTGTGGGGGTTGGACATGCCCTCCTCCCCCTCCGTCCAGTTAAAAAAAAATTAATAAAAAAAAGGAAAGGTCAAAACCCAATAACGCAATAGTTAGAGAATCGTTATTGAAACGTAACGTGACGACTTCGGCAAAGAGGTGGAGAAAAAATGAGCTCTCATCAATAAGTCGGTCGCTTTGTTAGGGACAGACTAACAATGACTAAAAAAAAAAAATGGTATTGAAGGTTGCACATACGTGCGGAGGAGGGAAGCCTCTCTTTACTTTGGGATGTTAATTTTGTCGTTGTCGATTTTGTTACTGTTAATAACGGACGAGCTAGTGAAGGATGCTGTTGCTTTTATTGCTAACTCAATGTGAAGCCGATTTAGGGCTCTTAAAATTTCTTGCTTATTTTTGTTTTTCATGAATAGTCAGATTTTTCTTTTGTCTTTTCAACGATGTTGATGCTTTTGTTATTAAAAGAACGTGGAATATCATGGATGCTGTGTTTTTCCATATTAATAAAAGACGAAATTTTACGAATTTCTATTCTGTGATTAAACTTCAAGAGTATAGTGTTAAGTCATTAACTGAAGGTGGGCTACTTTCTGAGCGTAAAATACTTGCTATTTTTGAGTAGATAGTAAATGGAATCCTTTTCTATTTGTCAACAATGAAAGAGGCGATGTTAACAAATGGACCCTCTTTCGCTTTCCAAGAATGATAATGGTGTTTATCATTCAAATGAACTCTATTCGTACTTTGGAGGTACGCTGTCTTTGTGTGTTATCAGTCTAAAATGGCCGTCTCTTTGTCGTCTCATGTATTTGTTTTGTCTAATTATTATTATTATTATTATTATTATTATTATTATTATTATTATTATATTATTATTATATAAAACACAGACACACTTACACACACACACACAAATATATATATATATATATATATATATATAATATATATATATATATATATATATATATATATATATATATATATATATATATATATATCTATATATATAATGTATACATAATATATATGTAATATATATACATACATATATAAATATAATATATATATATACATATGCATATAGTGTGTGTTTGTTTGTGTGTATAATCTTGTTCGTGTAAACGATTTTGTAACTGTTGTTAGTGAAAAATACAGTTTCCTTAAGCGTTGTCTCCAATAATGAACAAAGGAAGGGCTCTGTGTGAACATGTCTGGATGCTTTTGTGGTCGTCATTGATTTTGTTGTCATTTCATACCTTGCTTATTCTCCTTCGTAAAATCCCTTGACGATGTAATACGAATTTTAAGTACGGTTAAATTTCATGAGGGAAATTCAAAGGAAGAAATTGGAAGCCTTATAAGTATTTTCATAAATCGCGACTGGAAAGAGAAGCTCCGAGATCTTCAGCCTTAGTATAAAGGATGCAGCTAAACGTGTATCACACACGTCACACTGTAGACGACACTGGAGCTCATTTTGTAGTGACCCTTCGACTACCACCTGGTTACTTTCTGCCTTTTACTTGGCTGTCTGATTTCTTCAAATTTTTGCCTGAATCCATTGTATGAGGATAGTTTTTAAACATCAATAGCCTGCTGATAATAAACTCCATGTTTAGATTTGTCGTCGTACAAAACATGGGCCAGCCACTCTTACGATTGGCTCTTACCAGGACCCACTAAAATATGGTCGTCCGGACAGTGACATCACACTGGCTCATCGATACAGCACAAAGTTCGACCACCTTTCGTCTGTGCATTAATTGTTCCAGTTTTGTATTAATCTTAATGGCAGTCTATCAGTAACCAAATTATTTATCAGTGCCAGTTTTTCTGTTAAATAATACGGATCCTTACACTAGTGGGTCTTCACACTTATATAAGTATGCAGAATAAATGCCCTATGGCCGAGCTTCGAGCTTCGGGACGATAGGTATGTCGCGGCACTAGGTTGAGCCTTTTCATATTGTCATATTATCAAATACTAAACCTTAAGCGAAATACGCTACGAACAATAGGAAGATGTTAACCGAACTACAAACTTCATAATTCCAAGGTGTATAGAGAGATTACAATACCAAATCGTTGTACAGAGATAAATATGGTAATTTAGCTTTGTGTTAGTAGTCTGTAGTATGGGTTTTGAGAGAGAGAGAGAGAGAGAGAGAGAGAGAGAGAGAGTGAGAGAGAGAGAGAATAAAATAACTACCGGAAATTCTTCTTCATTTGACTCCATAACTCTCCAGGACCGAGTTATTAACCGGGTAATATTCTTTTGAATGATAAACTCGCGGAGCAATAAAACCATCTCTACGGTTTATTAATGATATGGGAGGATGAAGTCTCTCGTGTCGCGTACAGTATAATGATTAATATGAACGTTCCAGGAATGTTTACGCGCGCATCTAGGGGGGATAATAAATTAATAGGATTAAAGAAGTTCATAAATATGCAAATTTATGATCTAGAAAACTAAGAATTTTGTTGGTTATTCGAAAATGTTGGCGTAGATTTCAGTTATATGATGAACTGAATTCATCTTGAAAAGATGAATAAAGATATGAATTTTTAAGTCTCTGTACGGGGTTGCTACAAGAGCAAGAGCCCGTGCTGGCATAAGGCTATCACAATCTAAAACAATACAGACTTTCAAATGTTTCTGTTGGTTGAGAAAAGTCAAAAGTCCACAGGTACACATCATCAGGCCTCCAGGATTTTTATCCCTTAAAATAGTCTTTAGACAGGGGCATGTGCTAATATAAAAACATGTTAATTTAAACTTAACAGGATTTTGAACTTTTGCTTGGTTTTCCCAAATCCAGATCCACACCACAGGCCTCTTATTCTCTTTAAAGCATTTACCGTGCTGGTATATAGTTGGCTTAAACTGAACCAGGCAACTATCGCCAATATTTGTGTTAATTTTCGAATTATAAGTATGAAAGTAGAGAAAGTAAGAGTGTCTAGTATACGAGTACTCTATTATGTTTCAATACTGTCTTTGACAGTCTGTAAAGAAAATCATCAAGAAGCCTAGTGTAATCGAAATACTAATACACTTGCCCTATGTCTACCGATGCATAGCATATACATATGTGTTGCAGTGCTACCATTTGGAATAACACCTTTTCGTAAATGGCTGGAAAAAGGAGAAATGTCCAAAATAATGAATAAATAACATATTCAATCTTCATACAAACCTAAAATAATAAGCGAAGTTTAAAAGAGCACCATAGACAAAGGAAGAATAACTTGAGAGGATGCAGTTGATTTCATTCATCAAAACCGGCATGGCTAAGAAAAATCGTATTCAAGTTATTTCCATTACTGTTCAATTTGGATGATTTTCATATTCTCACACTTTTACAACTCGTATTTCATCTATTTTTATGTATTTAAATTTTTTAAACGTGGATTTAACGCGTACGTATGTAGGTCCTTTAAAACTTGAAGGTGTGGAATTTCTCTTTAATTTACTTTTAAAAACTAAAGTGACAGCTAGCCTATCAATATAAGTGAAATTTCTGCTATCCACTTTTAAAAACTGAAGTGACAGCTACCCTATCAATAGACATGAAATTTCGTCTATCTACTTTTAAAAACTGAAGTGACAGCTACCCTATCAATAGACGTGAAATTTCGTCCATTTTCCGTACGCTTAAAATTTTCAAGCCATTTGTAATATATATTTTCATGTCCTACAAGAAACCTAAGATGAAGCAAAACATTTTCCTGTGATGGTTAGGACGTTTTGAAGCGCACGACTGACAGTCCTAAACCCTAAGCAGAGTCAAGGTTGCCGAAAAGCAGGGTGTCAGTCGTGAATGGTTCCACGCACCCCTGTGATGGATTTTACGAAATGAGGAATCTTCCTGTCTTAATGGACGCCTTAGAATCCCTGGAAAGGGATAAAAAGAAAGAAGAAAAGAAAAATTAGGTTTACGTCAGAATTCCTCGAGAAGCTGACGGAATGCTTTGGTCTTGTCAAGAGACGCTGGATAATGAATATTCATTGCGTCCAAGATTCCGTAAAAAGCTGCTCGCGCATTTCTGTGTTTTTAAAATGGCGTTCTTTGCCTGAGGGTGGGTTCATAAGGTCGTGGGTCCCCTTTCGTGGTATCGAAAGAATACGTGGTACCCATAATGACTAAAAAGTTAATGTATACAGTTTGGTTACGAAAATGCCTATTTTACAAGATGGCAGAGAATTACCTTTAGGGATTAATCTCGCTACCTTATTACAACAACGAAAATAACATCACTCCCTTCCCAAAGAGAATATATGCCTACACTGTAACTTAGGTTCTTTGAGCTCTCTCTCTCTCTCTCTCTCTCTCTCTCTCTCTCTCTCTCTCTCTCTTCAGATGTCCTCATTAATTTTATTCGACCTTTTAATACTTTGTCAGCAAACTTTTTTTTTTACTCATTCATACCAGCATTGGCCGTCCTTTAAGCTCAAAAATATTCATTTTTCTGAATAAACGATTTGGTAATAATAATAAACATAACAATAATAACTTTGCTTTTGCTAGTTTTAAAAGAGTTAAACATGCTATTACATTTGCAAAAACCTATCATGTACGACCAAATCCAATTATACATCATCTGAAAATCCATAAAAACAAAAGCAGTTTTAAAATATGGTAACTTTCATATTACTGAATCAATAAACAGAGCTCTTAAACCGGTATTTGAATTATGAAAATACTTTCCATTGCTTTTTATTCAAGAACACGGAACATTTTATTGCAGGAACCAGCGGCCATGAGAGAAATGACATCCTGTTTTGACTTTCCATTTCTGGTAAAATTCTGTCCAGTTGCTGATTGCAAAAACATTAATTCTTTATAAAAATCATCATGATTACATTAAAAAAAAGATTTATAGCCAAATATAAATGACATATCGAAATCATGCACTTTCACCATTTATTTCCGGGGGAAAAATTAGATATTCTATTTATCAAAAATATTTGTCCAAACTGGTGAAAGCTGTTGTACCCCGCTTGACTGTACTCAACATTTAGCGTAAGACTTTTTTGTAAAACTCATTTATTGATTGACAGGTGAATGTTATTTCTCTACATTAACAGAAGCATTTCAAAATTCACCACGATTTTATACATTGTATGACTTTGCATATATTAGAAACAAGGAAAAAAAAACCTGACATGAAGGAAAAGGGTCTAAGAGAACTAGAAGTACAGGACAGAGGAAGATGGAGAAGGCTGTCTAGAAACAGCGACCCAGTATAGAAATGGGAAAAGCTCAAGGCAAAGAAGAAGAATACAATCATTTAACATTCCCTTATTATCTCACGATTACTTTTGCTTTTTCCTTTGTTAGAGTCTGCTTTTGAGAAAGATTCCAAAGCTTGGCTGTAGTTGAGAAGAAACTCTCACCCTCAGAGTAAATGTGGGAACAGGTAGACTGACAGGTGTTGAAAGGCTATATCTCACTATATTTTTAACGTGCCTGACTATTTTGCCGAGTTGTGTGTTTACCACCAAATTTTGGAATATCTCCATATTTTTGCTATCTCTCCTCGAAATCGTTCATGTTATGAAAAGTGGTTCCATAGCTTACTTCGTGATTAAATACTCACGCCTTTTTAAATATGTATTTTCTCTTTTCATTCAGTTCCGATTCCCTTCGAACTTATGAGATCTGAGGGCGGACTGAAAAAGTGTGGACGGACAGACAAATATCCATTTCAAGAGTTTTCTTTTAAAGAAAACTACAAAGCGTTTGGATCACACACCAGTTCCATTAGTTCCTGTAACCCTCTCTACTGAGCAATAAGATATCTAAATAGGAGTAGAAAAAAAATGGAAAGGGGGCGAAAGATTTTCCCAGTATCTGGTGAGATATGCCGAAATCTCCATTATACATTGATATCAGGGAATAATTAAGTTAGGACTGAAGTTTGTTGTTGAAGCTAATTGGTGACAGTGACTAGAAACTGCTGAGACTACCGAGTTTTTATGAAAGTTCTTGGAAGTCCAAAGCATGATTGGTCACTACTTGGCAAATTGCGTTAATCGACCCTTTAAATAATTCGAAAACGCCTTGTAAAAACAGGCATGTTATACGATTCAGGGCATGTAGGGGAAGGCAGATATAACAAGCATTTCATATCTGTGCGAACGACTGATCGAAACGACGATCGCAAACGTTCAACTAAAATCAATACTTTTAACATACTATTTGTTTGCTTAATAAAATAAAATAAATCTTATTTCTTAAGAATTTACGAGGTCAGAAATAATTTTAGTTTTTCCTGATTTTTCTTCATAGCAGGTGGAATTTTAATAGCAATATATAAATTTTTCCTGATTTGTCTTCATAGCAGGTGGAATTTTAATAGCAATATATAAATTTTTCCTGATTTGTCTTCATAGCAGGTGGAATTTCAATAGCAATATATCAAATTTTCCTTATTTTTCATCATTGTAGGTGGAATTTAAAAAGCAATATATAAATTTTTCCTAATATTTCTTCATAGCAGGTGGAATTTAAATAACAATACATCAGTGTTTCCTAATTTTTCTTCATAGCACGTGGAATTTAAATAGCAATATATCTATTTTTCCTAGTTTTTCTTTATAGCAGGTGGGATCTAAAAAGCAATATATAATTTTTTGCTGGCTTTTCTTCATAGGAGGTGGAATTTAAATAGCAATGTATCAGTGTTTCCTCATTTTTCTTCATAGCAGGTGGAATTTAAACAGCAATGTATTAAGGACATGTCACATTGATATAAAACAAGTAGGCGAAACAAGCCAAGCAACCTCTCCAAGTCAATCAATCAATCTGTCCTCGAAGGGGGGCGAGAAGCCCTACTCTTTCATCGGATGACATTTTAGGTTTTCATATCCTGAACTTCCACAAAAAGCCCGGCGTCCCATTCACCCACTGAATGCCTTTTCATAATGTGGCTTAGGTAGTCAATACCGAAGACGACGAGCTTTTTTCGCTTCCGCAATCGACCTTTGGAAAGGAGCTCCTGCCACGTCTGCTGACGTCGACGACAAGTGTTGCCAATTCTCGCTAAGAGCAGCCGCACTGGTGTGGCATCTGGGACAGTATTGCCCAAATCACAGTCGCATGAACGTACTATAGTAGAGTCACATCAACCTTGCATTTGATGTCTAGGCCAGTCCCTTACGACGCTCCCGATTGGCTGCTGATAAGCCAATCACAGGGCTGAAAACTCTCAGTCTCTCTCGAGAGAGACTGACAGTTTCCAGTCCTGTGATTGGCTTATCAGCAGCCAATCGGGAGCGTCGTAAGGGACTGGCCTAGACATCAAATGCACGGTTGATGTGAATCTACTATAAGCTTACTTCTCGAAACAAAACACCGAAGCAACTCAGCGGGAAAAGTGTTTCCAATACAATATCAAGAGAACACTGACAGCATTGGTACAATCAGTGTTGCCACTTCACAGGAACAACAAGCCTAAAGACTGGAAATGGAAGCCGAATTGCTATCCTTTCAAATACCAAGACAGCCAACTTACCAAAACTAACCTTTTTAAAACCCTTTGACAGTTCTCGATAAACTCTTTGGTATCACTGCTAATATCACGTCCAGTGTTTAAAACTCGCTCTCCTCTGATTAGAAGCGAACAACTTTATTCTGCTCAGTAGACAAAAAAGTTAAACTTATATATTCGTTAAATTTGCTAAAAAAAAAAAAAGTGCTTCCAACTCCCTTCAACCAAGCTGCCATTTAATTAGTGTCAACAAATCGTTTAGGCTAAATGCCCAAAACTGTAAAGCTTTGTAACTAGTTCATTACAGCTCCTCAGCCATTTCACTGACTTAAAGGCAGCGTTACCGCCACTCATTAAAACTCATTGTAGTTTATACGTGGCATATAAAGAAGTAATACCTGCTCTCTGAACCGTATGACTCTTCATTAACGATATAGTGTCCTCGTATCGTCAAAAATGACGGTAATATGAGAGTTTCGAGACGTTAAGTTCCAACCTCAGGTACGTTTCGTGTCTTCCCCAGTCTGTGAGCAAGATATCTTCATTTAGTATATTTATTTGAGGCCCTGCGAGACGAAGAGATTTGCATAGCTGGCATTATCCTTTGCAAAGTACAACACACATTCAGTGAAAATGTGTCTGGCCTCGTTGCAGCCCATAGTCAATCACACCAGATTTTCAATGTTAGCCGAAAGCTTCTGAGTACTGAGTTTAGGAATTAGGCTGCTAGTTCCAAGTTAATGCCACCACGACTGATTCTGGGAACCTATTACTATTATTATTTCAGTAGAAGAAACCTATTCACATGGAACAAGCACACAGGAGCCCTTAACTTGAAATTCAAGCTTCCATGGAATGCTGGTTTCAACCTCCCACCGCAGACCCCACACTGCAACAGTAACTGATCATAATAGAGCGCAAGTGATTTTTCATCGCCCAGGGGGAGACGCGAACCCGCGACATCTGAGCGGAATTCCACGACACTAACCACCATTGCAGCGGACCAACCTATGCCCAATGCTACTTTCTGATATGCATTGGTGATCACACTATCAAGTACTCGTCATTCCGTGGCACAGGATGCAAGATCGAATACAAGTGGGGAGACATCAAGTCACTCATATTTAGTTTGGGTACTATACAGTTACCGTGAACAACGAAGGTTGGCCGAGCTGAGTTTAATATAGAATTTAGGGCAAAGGCCAAGCACTGGGACCTACGAGGTCATTCAGTGCTGAAATGGAAAGTGACAGTAAAAGGCTTGAAAGGTGTATATAACAGGAGGAAAACCTCACAGTTGCACTATGAATCAAGTGTTAGGAGAGGGTGGAAAGAAAGATGAAGAAAGAGGACAAGGAAGGTTGCCGTTAGTAAAGAATATGTATGGTAAAGGAACCATTATGTGCATATATTACCACGACAGATGCTGTTGAAGTGGAAGTATAAATAAAAAATTTTAGGCTTAGTGTGTACGCACGTAGCACCTTAATATTCTCCCACTCTCCTGGTGGCGTTATTTTTGAGAGAAAATTAGACGGGAAACTCTGTTGTACTTGCAAGTTATTATGACGTGAAGCAGAGAAAAGTCATCTCTTGAAAATAAGTCGCGTTCCTAGAACAAATGTTATCTAATCTATTGAAGCGTTATGAGGGTGTGAGCCACATGGCAGTCAGCGATCCTACTTAATGTATCGATATCAAAATCCTTCTGGATAGAATATAATTACACTATGTGGAACACACAGCCCCCCCAAAAGGGGGAAAAAGACGAGCATATATGTGCATACACATATATGATATACATATATGTATGTATATATATCGCTCATTTCAAAAGAGTGACATAACTCAAAAATTGCTATTTTTCAGAGGCAATTTAAATCTTAATAAAACTCTCTATCTCTCTATAGTGCGATAGTGGCATGTCGAGCATTCTGGCGGTTAGTATTACATATACAAATAAGATGTTTTTGACACTATATGGAACAAAGAAGGACTATCTGCTGGTATAAATCACTCAAAATAGAATATTCTTTTTGAGTTGTGTCACTTCCATGGCAAATGAGTTATATATATATATATATATATATATAGATATATATATACATACATATATCTATATATATATAGATCTATATATATAAATATATATATATATCTATATATGTAGATATCTATATAATATATATATCTATATATATATATAATATATATATATATTATATATATATATATATAATATATTTATATATATATATATATAATATCTATATAGCTATGTATATCTATATATATTTATATATATATATATATATATATATATATATATATATATATATATATATATATATATATTATATATATATATATATATATATATATATATATATTATATATAAGCATAAACATAAATATAATATATTAAATCAATAATGTCGAAATATTGCCCTCATAGATCCCAACAACAAGTCAAGAAGACGACGACAATCGACATCCCTGGAGCCATCAAATAAAGTACTTACGGTCCATCCAAACATAAAACAGATGGGCCGTTGCAACGGTGACACACCATCCAACTGATCTTGTGTAAACTTCCGAGAGCGGAAGCAACCCAAAGGTAAACAAAAGACCCTTAGCGCAATTGCTCTTGGTGGGAAATCTCTGATACAGTAAACTCACTTCAGACTCTCTTTTCTCAAGATTGCCTTTTCGACCCACTCGAATCTATAGGGTCACATACCGATGTGTGTATATAAATATATAATTATTTATATTATATATATATATATATATATATATATATATATATAGAGAGAGAGAGAGAGAGAGAGAGAGAGAGAGAGAGAGAGAGAGCTCGACGAACCAAGTTTCATTAACTCGGGAGAAGAGAGAATTAATGCAGTGAGCCACATAAATTCCAGAGAGAGAGAGAGAGAGAGAGAGAGAGAGAGAGAGAGAGAGAGAATAATTCCTCACTGAGAATCGATTGTCAGGGTCTCAATCAATGTAGGATTATTACTGGGGTCCAGATGTGGCCCCCTTCTAGAAACCTCACGCCCACCAACCCCCCCAACCCCCTCCTGATATTGCCGCCCGCTTTCCCAAACCTCTTCCCTTGAGGGTTTGGTCGCGATAGGTTTAGAGACTTCTCTGTTCCTCTCCTCTTTCCAAGATGTTTCAGCATTAATCGGTTTGTGAAAGATTTTATCTTTTTATTTTATCTAATACTGAACTGGTATGTAGTGCCATAAGATATGCACAAAAATATTGAACACGATTTCTGTCGTTTGAATTTAAGTAGGTCACCCGTTAAGAATGAGTAAATGGATTGCGAATAATATATATATATATATATATATATATATATATATATATATATATATATATATATATATATATATATATGTGTGTGTATATATATATATATTATATATATATATATATCTATATATATATATATATATATTAATATAATATATATATATAGATATATATATATAATGTACGTTACACGTACATATATACTATATACACATATATATTCTATGTACGTATGCACGTATTAATATACGTTTGTGCGTGCGTGCGCATATAATCTCATTACTAAGAAAATTTAATTTCGCTTAATCGGTATTCGTAATTTTGTGAAATCTCCCTCACAGCTACACGTAAAAAATAAAAAAAATAAGATTATTCCTAACAGAGCCAAAAAGTGGCAAAACAGCAAGACAGAAAAGGAATGTTAAAAAAAAAAAAAAAAAAAAAAAAAAAAAGCCGGGGGTTTATTTATCGCCTTCTGAATGTGACGTCCGACTTCAGGGCCAAAATACTTCAAGAGATTTTAATTCCCAGATTAACGACGGCCGACAGAACCCTACTATTTCGTTTATGAAACGCTTTATTCTGTATTCATTTTCAGAGTTTCATTCGCAATGAAATGAGGACCTTTAAATGTAAAAAAACATTCTTTCTTGCTGTTATTCTTTTTTTAATAACATCGTAAGTGATGACACGATCGAAAAACAAACAGTAGTGCATTATTCCATTCTAGGCCTTTTCCTCTTAGAAATTTTAACTCGAGAATGTGTGGTAACCTAAATCAGTACGTATATATATAATGTATATGTACGTAAAATAATATATATATATATATATATATATATATATATATATATATATATATATATATATATATATATATATATATGTGTGTGTGTGTGTGTGTGTGTGTGTGTTACGGGTCACATTCACCAGTTCAGCCTAATGATAACTTCGTTGTTATATAATAATAAAATACTTCCGGACAGATTTTGAAGGAACCGTAATACCTGGATTAAATTGGAAATTCTCTCATATCCATATATTATTAATCAAAACCCCTAGGCCTTACATACATATATATATATATATATATATATATATATATATATATATATATACTACATAGTACACGTGTTTGTGTGTACGTACAGCAAGTTGACAGAATGGCAATTTTCATGGTAACGAGAACTCATATTCCATCTGTTTGAGAAGATATTTGTTTCGAAACTCTCTATCATTAACTTTTTAAACTCGGCCCCATTGCAACTGTACGAAATATTCGCCATCCGGCAAGATGAAAATTCTGCGCAGTTGACTTATTAAAAACGGAAAATGTATCATGGAAGGGAAAAAATACATAGCTGTAAATCATGGAAATATATATTTAACGTCCTCGCAAAAGTGAAAAATGGAAATAGTCATCTAAAATTTCTAAGTAAATAAATTTGTGACTTTGATGTAATATTATTGCTTGTTTAATAATACAGTATTCTTGTTCTGCATACAATTCGACCTCAAGAAAACTATTATTATTATTGTATTTATTACTAGCAAACATATGTATACAGAAATTATGTATGAAAATCCGTAAAGTCTACGGGCATAACCGGCCTCGTTTCACAGGCAGAACCAGCTCCGTTTCAGAGAGTCCCTTCTTACCCCCACCCCCTTCGGAGGGGATGGAGGGGAGGTAGGATGAAACCCCATTATAAACCATCTTAGGAGTCCCCACCATAACCTTGCCAAGTTTCATGCCCGTCAGACCAGGCGTTTGGCCGTGATTGAATGACAGACGGACGGACAGCCATTATGCCCATTATAGTAAGATTATTATTATTATTATTCCTTTTTTCTCGGAGCCTGTGAAAATTGATTAGCAAGATGTGGAAGCTATGACAGAAAGCTGTTCTTAAAGCATTTCGTTTAACCTTCACCCATTCTCTATGTTACATGTCATTGTAAAAGCCAACATTTCATCTTCTCTCATTTTGGTGTCACAAGCTATGTAAACAAATTGACCTAATTCACGGGAACTCTAAAGTTAAAAGTATATATCTGTTCCAATGAGTAGCTATATAAAAATGGACAGATTGTAATTTTGAAGATTGACTCTTATCATTATAAGAAAACTATGCGAATAAAAATGCAACAGCGAATGATAAATTGAATTTCAACAATGGAACCTGAATGGTGTGAAAGTAAAGTTTGAGTAAAACTTGAATGAAGAAAGTGAAACAATTTCCTTCTGGGCCAAAGTCTCGTCAAAATGACATTGTTAAATGGACCGTGTTTGTCCAACTGTTCTTCCTTCAGCGTCTCCCAGACTCAACTGTGGAGACTTCTCCTTGTCTTGACTTCTCCTTCTCAATATATTTTCTTCTTTTTCCTTCAACTCTACTCTCCTTGGAATCAAGTCTTCCTGCTTTTCTTCTATACACTTAACCATGCAAAGCGGTCTGTCTGTAAACTACAGATACTGTAATGTAATGATAACCTTGCTCTAAAGATAAAGAGGAAGGTTTTCATACACTAACCTTGAAATCTCTAGGAAAATAAACGAAGAAAATATATTATTCCTAGGTGGGATTCGAACCTGTGCTTGATGGAACACTAAGGATGGTAATTAACCCATCACACAAAGCCGAGTTGTAATTGTGGCCACCACAAAAAAAATAAATAAATAAAAAAAATAAAAAAACTGAAAACTGTGACCTGAAAACTATTAACATTATATTTCTTTTATTTAACGTAAATTGAAACGAATGAAAATTAACATAAATAGGCTATATTCTATAAGAAATCTTTTTTCTGTACTGCTTAACATGCACATTATTATTATTTTTTTTTTTTTACATTTTCATTCTAATGAATAAATCATAAATATCCTATCATAAAATTCCTGCATCTTTAACTCAACGTGAAACACCTTTTTTCAGAC
>NC_061097.1:20547458-20554958 GCF_015104395.2 Macrobrachium nipponense
AATCATACGGCCACGATGACATATCTGTTCTATACTTAAACGGCTCACTACTAGTTTTAGCTTTATACCTAACAGTAGTAATAAATACTGTCCATTGTTATACGGTTATTCCCAAATGAATGGAAGCACGCTATAGTTTCAAACAAGGTGACCCTGAGGACCCAAGTAACTACCGCCCGATCTCGCTATTGCCTGCTTTGCCAAGGGTATTAGATCAAATCGTTGCAAAACAACTGTGTGAATATCCGCATCAAAACATCTCCTTTCAAATACGCAGCCTGGATTCAGAAGACAAATATCTACTGAAACAGCTTTGCACCGAGTCAAGGACATTCTATAATAATGCTGATATAAATAAAGTTTCCCCAATAAGTGTGCTACTTGTCAAAAGCTTTTGATAGCGTCTCTTACTCTATATTTATTGTTGGATAGAATGGGTAACTTGAGCATTGATAACTTTTGGTTTGGTGATTACCTTAAAGACAGAACACTGTCTGTCAAAGTAAATGGGCATATTCCATCTAAAACGAATATGAACTTTGGTGTTCCACAAGGCTCAGTGTTGTGGCCAATAATATTCAATATTTTCATACATGATTTAGTATATCTGGCTACGTATGAGGGCAATTTGATTCAGTTTTCTAATGATGCTCAGTATATTCGCTTGGTGATATAAACAATATTGAAGCCTTAATGCAAAAGGTCAAAATGAATATGGATTGAATAATGAAATATTTTACGTCAAATGCCTTAAAATAATGCAACGAAAAAGAAATTTATTTTCATTGTTTCTCACTCATATATATTCGGCGAACTGCATTAGATATCAATATTAAGGTTAAACAAACTGGAATTAGGCCTAGCATTAGCGTAAAAGCTTGGGAATTAGTATTGACAGTCATTTAAATTTCAAACTGCATGTCGAAGAAATGCGCAAAAAAGGAATGGGAATTCCTTTTCATACATGATTTAGTATATCTGGCTACGTATGAGGAAAATTTGATTCAGTTTTCCAACGATGCTCAATATATATTCGCTCTGGTGATATAAACAATATTGAAGCCTTAATGCAAAAGGTCGAAATAAACATGGATTGAGTAATGAAATATTGTATGTCAAATGCCTTAAAATAATGCAACGAAAACGAAATTTATGTTCATTGCTTCTCACTCATATATATTCGGCGAACTGCATTAGATATCAATATTAAGGTTAAACAAACAGGAATTAGGCCTAGCAGCAGCGTAAAAGCTTGGGAATCAATATTGAGTCATTTAAATTTCAAATTGCATGTCGAAGAAATGTGCAAAATAGGAATGGGAATTTTGTATGGTGTTCAATAGAATGCTTGTTGTAAATGCCATGGTAAACAGTCAGTTTTCGTTCTGTTCAACAATATGGGGGTAGCGGGGAAGGGGGCTGCAATAAAACTTGTGTAGCTGATTTACAAAATTGCAAAACTGTGCTGCAAAGATAGTAGTGGGAACAGGAAAGACATATGACCACACCACAACATTTATATAGAAACTAAATTGGTTAAAAATTCATCAGTTGTTACAATATAACAATGTATCAATTATCCCCGAGACCTTGAACGAAAAAAATGCCAGTATGGGTCTTTCATATTTCATACATGAACTCGTTACTTCAAACGAGACAGTCAAATAACTTGCATATGCCCAGAACTAGGACTAAAATACAGCTAAGGATTTTGGCAGTTAGGGGACCAGCACTTTGGAGCAGTCTGCCTGCAGATATCGGGCAATTAAATCGTATTTCAGTTTTTAAAAGCGGAATAAAAAGGAAGTACGCTGAAGACCATTTTTAAATGATTTTGACTTAATCCTGAAACATATTTCAGTCTTTTTTTAACAATCATAGGCAAAGACTCAACTTTTACTTTAGTCAAAATGTAATTTTATTATACCGCATGCACTTTATCATGTATGTACTATATTCAATATGTAAATTTATAACTTCAAACTGTAAATAATTTGTCAAGAGTAAATTGTACGTAGTTTTAGAATACGTTTCTATAAAAGGAACGATATGGTCTCATTGTTCGATGACACTCTTCCCATAGAACAGCGGTTTAAAATTAATTTGTATGGTACCGTTTGAAGAAGTTTTGTATTCGTGTGTATTTTACGCAAGAAACTTGATATCCACTGTAAAATAAAATGTGGAATGACGGAGGTATTATTATTATTATCATATTGTACTTAGGAAGCAGACCCTCTTTCAAGCATACTTTATTAAAAGTAATGGCTACTTCGGCGGCGTTACGCTTGTAGAGATTCTTCTCTATTTTTCGAATAGCGGCTTTTTCCGTACTACTTGTTTAGGCTAGTAGAGCGCCTATAGAGGTCATTATCAATTACCCTGTATTTGATAATGTCCTCTATAGGCGCTCTACTAGCCTGTTTAAGTAGCACGGAAAAAGCCGCTATTCGAAAAATAGAGAAAAATCTCTACAAGCGTAACGCTGCCGAAGTAGTCACTACTTTTAATAAAGATATTATTATTATTATTATTATTATTATTATTATTATTATTATTATTATTATTATTACTTTGTGTGATGGGATTTGCGTAGAGCTATATTTATTTCCGTTCGCTCGAGTATGCTAGGAAAATGAACAACTTCGGAAACATGTTGAACTATTTAGTTTGAACGAGATATAGACTTGTTCCCTATTTCCTCCTGAATAATTATACGGCGTTATTAACATTACAGAGATCAATTACGCGTATCAAACCCGACGTCAAAATTACACAAGATCACAGTCCGTAAGTCGAGGTACAGTTTAAGAACTGATTTGTGGTAATTTTTATCGTTTCAGTCACACTTGGGAGTCAGTCAATAAAATTCATTGGTATTCAACCGCTAAAAACTCCTACTATGTGTTCGTGATCTTGACAAAGAAAGAGACGGAGCTTAGAAAACCATCTTGTATATAAGCATACTGTACGATAGAGCGTTCTTCGTTGGACGGGTGATTTTCGCACTTGGCTATCAATCTGGTGGTCTGAAGTTCGACTCTCGGCTCTGACTATGCGGAACTAGAAGAATTTATTTCTAGTGATTAGAAATTAATTTTTCGATATAATCTTGTTCGGAGCCCGCAATAACATGTAGGTCTCGTTGCTAGTTAACCAATTGGTTCCTAGCCACGTAAAAATATCTAATCCTATGGGCCAGGCCTACGAGAGCTGTTCATCAGCTCAGTGGTCTGGTTGAACTAAGATATACTTGGGAAATATCCCAAAAACGTCCTCTAATAGAGGCCACCTCTGGGCATGTCTCCTCCCGTCTTATGTTAAGTATATCTTAGTTTTACCAGACCACTGAGATGATTAACAGCTCTCCTACGGCTGGCCCGAAGGATTAGATATTTTTACGTGGCTAAGAACCAATTGGTCACTTAGCATCGGGACCTACAGCTTATTGTGGGATCCGAACCATATATCGAGAAATGTATTTCTATCACCAGAAATAAATTCCTCTGATTCCGCGTTGGCAGAACCAAGAATCGAACTTCGGACCACCGGATTGGCTGCCGAGCGCGAAAACCACTCGTCCAACGAGAAACTTTCCTTCCGTCTTGTGTTTGTCTTTCTCAGAGGGGGCATTACCGAGAAACGGCTGTTAGCCATTCGGGCTCAAAATAACATTCCTCTAATCATTACACGAAATGTAAATCTTATTCTCCAGGCAGCGTGTTTACTGTCAGTCTGTGGGCAAGAAAAATAGATATCCAGGATGATGTCACGTGTCATCCTGCATGCTTATGAAACACCATCCTGGTTACATCTCTTTACATCTACATTACAAGCATAAAACATGATATTCAGATAAAGTAGAAATAAGAAACTGACCGGTCGCTGTATAATTAAGAATGCTTAAACTAAAAAAAAAAAAAATTGTATTCTTTCATTAAAATGGCAGTAGTGTTTTCGTCAGCCACGTTCAGCCTTCAAGCCTCAGCAAATTTTTGAATTCCTAAGAACAGAGTAATTAAGAGTAGATTCCTACCTCAGTCCGGTGAAAACAAGGCAACACGGAATTACTAGTCACAGTTAGCAAAACCAAAACGACAGTTCATTTATGAATTGCTGTAATTAGGACCTTGTATTACTATCGGGAAACGATTCTTCATTCGTTTTTAATGAATTCTGTGGCTGTGTCCCTCGCATTACGAGCTGGTGGTACCATTCTTTTTTTCTGGTTTAATTTACATCTATTGCTCTATACAACTCAACTTTTGTCAATACCATTTGGCATACGATCTGTTCTCGTTGTAGAAGCTAGCATAAAACAAATCTGAGCAGTTATACATCTCGGATTATATTTCCAATACATTTTTACATTTTCAGTAGTAGTAGTAGTAGTTAGGTTCATTGTGTATTTGTTGCTCAGAACGTATACTGATTCTAGTTTACTATACTTGTTTATAATTTGTTTCTATTGTATCTTATCCAAATAACAGTTAGAGCGTAGCAAGGAAACATTACCAGTGGTATATAAAGAATAATGAGCTGAGTTCTATTCCCAGACTGATGGTTCACCACGAGGAAACTGCTTGCTTTTCTTAGCTGTATCTGATACAAAATTGTTGACTGGGTATCCTTACCCATACACTGGTATTTCCTTCTCGGGTCAGACTAATAGTGGATTTAAAAAAAAAAGAAAAAAAGAAAATAGGAAAAAGTATTTACAATGCAATAAAGCATGTCTAACTAAGACTCATTTCTGAGCTTATCATATTGCTGTCTCGAAATGGTTATCAAATATCAAGGCAAGAGTGAAGTATGGTAACGTCCAATAAGTTGGACAGCTAAGTAAGAAGACAACAAACGAAACTTGAAAAGTAAAAAAGGCAGATAGCTATGCAACTGGGTCCAAAGGGAGGCTGCTATGAACCTCTAGCAGTCTACAGAGCTGCCGTGCAAAGCCTGCGAGGCAAACAGGGTTCTTCTGAAGGATACCCTAACTCTTCGTTTCCTTTTCAAAAAGGCTAGTATTAATATAGAATCAAGAAGGTCTATCACACCGGTTTCCCCATAGTATAGTGTCAATCCTCTTGCAGGACAAAGCAACCCTACTTTCAATGTCACTAAAAAGGCTAACCATGGAGTAATTTTAAGACTATATACCAGTCTCTTATTTTAGAGAGACTAACCATGGAGTAATTTTAAGACTATATACTAGTCTCTTATTACGTCAAAAATACTCAGAATAACTTCGTGCTATTTTTTATCAAACTATATTGGGTTTGAGTATGATGATTTGTTCTTCTATAACTTTCTCCTGTGTTTAAAATCCAGCACATGACAAATCACAAATAAACAAGACCTGCCTTCAGCACTTCCTCTGTTAGTCACCGACTTTCCCTATGATGAAACTGCCGCTATCATTTTAAGCAACAATGGAATGGAATACAAAATTTAGGTCAAAGGTCATGCACTGAGACCTATGAGGTCACTCAGCGATGAAAGAGAGATTTAGAGTTATTAGGTTTAAAAGGTGTAACAGGAGGAAAACCTCGCAGTTTCACTACGAAGCAATTGTTGGAAGAGGGCGGGAAGTAAGATGGAAGAAAGAGGATATGAACGGAAATGCAGCTAAAGGAATGAAAGGCGTTGCAGCTAATGGCCGACGGGATGCTGCAAAGAACCTTTAGTAATACCTGCAGTGCACTGCATGAAGTCCCATGACGACATAACCCTCCTATGAAGCATTCCACTTGGGAATTAGGCAGATTCAAGAATTACACCCGTACGTCAAATAAAAAAATCTGTATATAAGGCCCTGACAATTTCTGTTTCCTAAAGCTTTCAGTAACGTTTGTTTTGTTTGTTTGTATGGGGCTTTTACGTTGCATGAGTGGTTATTCAGCAACGGGACATGCTCGAGAATCGAACTCGCGGCCACCGAGATGGCAGGCCAAGGCCGTAACGATGACGCCACTGAGGCGCTGCTTTCAGTAACGTAAGTTTCTAAACATAGTATTTATTATTTGCAAGTAGGGGACCTGCATCTATTTCCTGGTTATCACTGAATAGAAACTTGACAAAAACACATGTTTAAGAATATAAATACCATCGTCCTTAATGACGTTTTAGAGAATTCCACAAAGACATAGGGATGTCACGAATTCCAAGTATGTCAGTCAAATTTCAAAGGCATTGTATAGTTAGAATACACAAACACTATATAACTATTACATTTAAGGACACTTAAAAATACTTAAAACTTATAAACTTAGTGTCAATAGCTTTGAAAAACATGGATGAAAGATTTTAGATACCAAGTCGAAGGAGTTCTATCAAGTTCAGTTCAGTTTTGAGAGAGAGAGAGAAGAGAGAGAGAGAGAGAGAAGAGAGAGAGAGAAGAAAAAAAGGAAAAAAAATAGACACATATATATAATATAATATATATATATATATTATATATATATATATATATATATAAATATATTATATAATTAGATATAATATATATATTATTTATATTATATAGTTACATATATCATACATATTTGTAATTACATGAAAGAGAGAGAGAGAGAGAGAGAGAGAGAACATAATCCACAGGTCATGATCATCAGCTTACGAGAACGTTTCTTGCTCATTCGGGACTGACGAACGGACGAACGGACACCCAGCGCCGCCGGCGAGAAGTCTCTCTCTCCTCCCAGTGTGGCCGAAGCGTCGGAATGCAACAGAACTTTTTTTCCGTCAGCTCGCCATGGTAATTGTTGTAAACATTCCAACATGCAAAAAACATCAAACAAATCTACGTCATACTAATACAACCCAAAACGAAAAACAGCAACAGAGTGAGCTGTGGATTTCCATCGAAATAAAACAAACAAATAAATAAATAAATAAATAATAAAAAGTGTGAGTACAAAAAATCACAGTGTTTCGCCCCAGCTCAAAACAGGTATCATTTGATGTCAACAACGAGAATGTCAATATTGCAAAACCATCTAAAACATTCAAGATATTATCATTATTATTATTTCCAACAAAAATAACAACAACAACAACAATGTAAAAAAAAAACAAGTTTGTGCCACCTAAAATGACCTGGTTTGTCGCAGCTTACAAGTCAGGACTAACAAAAGCGAGTGGATGCAAAATCTATCATTCCATTATGGTATTATATATAATTAATATATATATAATATATATATATATATAATATATATATATATATATAACTATATATATTATTATACATCATATATATATATGGTACATATACATATATATATATATATATCTATATATAGATGCCTCTTCAAACGTTATACAATTTCGCTCGAATGGTGCATACATACAAAGATACATACAGGACTCAAGGCAAACATTTCAAATAACTCCAGCCTTTACTTCAAGCCTATATATCAATATACAGAACAAGACTATATCTTTCAGTGCAAGCTAAGATTACGTAATCGATATTGTGCAAGAACTCAAGTGATTGAAAAT
>NC_061097.1:20559958-20574958 GCF_015104395.2 Macrobrachium nipponense
TTCAGACAAAAATTTGTATTATGTTAAATAAGAAAATCGTTTTAATAATGTTCAAGACAGCGAGGAAACACAAGTATAAAAATTTAAGCAGTGACCTAAAACGTCCGACTGAACACACTGCACACTAAACGTCGTATATATAATATATATATATATATATATATATATATATATATATATATATATATATATATATATATATATATTCTTCCCCGTTCCCACCCTGGAACACAACTATAAAGGAACTCGCATAGAGTTAGAAGCGATTACATCTTTATTACGAGTTCGTTGGAAGCAGTTTCGAATTTTTAGATGGAGAAATACTACCTCGTACATTAATATCTACTACTTAAATTGGGCTAAGAATAATTACCTATGTCTTTAAATGCAGTTGAAATACACTGAGAAAATATTTTTTGAATAATCATCATCGTCAGTTAAGGGTCGAAGGGATGTTCTATATATATTCGAAACATGGAAAAAATTCTCAAATGCTGTTTATAACAAAATGTCAAAAAATGTTTGTAGGTATGTATGTATAATGATCCCTAAAAGCTACGCTAACTGCTTGCTAATCCGAACAGAATATTTGAGAGAGAGAGAGAGAGAGAGAGAGAGAGAGAGAGAGAGAGAGAGAGATACGGTCATACGTTGATGAACTTGGGGTAGAAAGATAAAACTGAAAACGCTTTCTGTACGTGCTATCAGAACAGCTGCGCCAAGATTAAGAAAATTAGGTATTCAGAGTTTTTGGCCGGAGGCTCCGACTATCCTCGTAAAAATCTATTTCCACCAAAAGCGGCAAATTTAATCGGTAGTAGTCATATGCAAAGAGGTTAATTTTGTAAGCGTCCTTATTAGCTACATAGGATTATATATATGTATATATAGGATATAATATATATATATTATATATATATATCTATATATATATATATAATATATATATATATATATTATATATATATATATATATATATAACTGAATCACGAAAATATGGAACGTGATGATTAAATAAATGTAGATATAAACCAAGAAGGAAAGAGAAACAATGGAGTTCTGCAAGGCCTTTCGACCTCTCGTCCTTTACTCAGCTGACCGACGAAATATATAAATAAATTTACAAAGAAAGCTTGTATAAATAACAGATGGGGATTACATAGCTTAAATATAAATATAAATATACATTCATAGGTATATATATACATATACATAAATGTATATTTATATATAGTTTATACATACATACATACATACATACATACATATATCTATATATATATATATATATATATATATATATATATATATATATATATATATATATATATATAGTTGGAGCCAGAATGCTTGAATCCTTCCAGCTCTCGGCAACTCCCGAGGGATGAGGTTGCTGGCCCCATATGGATCCATTAGCTTGGCTCCTGCCGATTGCTATACTTACTATAAAAAAATAGAAGCCTACACGTTAGGTCAAACAGCCAGACTAAAGAAATAAGAAAACAAGTTTCTTCGGCGCAGTCGAGTTTTCTGTACAACGTATAAATGCTGTATGAAACCATCAACTATGACCGGCAGCTCTCTCCAGTTGTTCATCAGATGCGGTAGAGTGAGGATGCGTCCCATGGCTTCGGAAAGCGCTGCCACATGCACGATCTATGGCTAGCTTTAACCTTAAACAAAATAAAAACTAAGGAGGCTAGAGGGTTGCAATTTGGTATGTTTGATGATTGGAAGTTGGATGATCATAATACCAACTTGCAGCCCTTTAGCCACAGTAGTTTTTTTCTCTTTTTAGAACTAAGGGCGGACAAAAAGTGCAGTCGGAGGGACGGACGAACGGACAGAAAAAGCCAGCGCGATAGATTTCTTTTACAGAAAACTGATAACAAAAACCCGAGTTTGACCATCCCATCACATGTACGGAGAAGAGGTGTACAGACTGTGGTATTGGCAATGCCATGGATTATATAAATGAGCAAGAGTTCTGCCCCACCCCATTTCCTTTTCATTCTAATCCCTTGACTGAAAATTATTCCATAATTCCTCGATTGTTAAACTAATTCCAGCACTTTTTTTTATTTCTAGCTGCTTATTTAGTTGGATTCAAGTAGCCTTTGGTTAGCACGAGCTCTTTATCTTAATAGGGACACAAGCAGGTGACACCAGCAGCGATCTATTGGAATGTAAAGAGGTAAGATGACCTCCCGTCACCTTGGGCTGTTGAGCAGATGGGCAGATAATAGTGGCAGGTTTGTTTGTTGGTTTGTATGGTGTTTTTGCGTTGCATGGAACCAGTGGTTATCAGCAACGGAACCAACGGCTTTACGTGACTTCCGAATCAAGTCGAGAATCAACTTCTATCACCAGAAACACACATCTCTCCCCCCTCAATGGAATGCGAGAGAATCGAACTCGCGGCCACCTAGGTGGCACGCCAACACCATGCCGACCACGCCTCTGAGACGCTTGATAGTAGCAGGTGATCAATCTGAAAGAATGAATGGCCCATCAGATGATAGGCCGAGTTCGATTTCAGATTGGGCTCTCGATTACTAGACGAATGTGATAAACAGAACTTGGGTATCTCAGGTTTTGGTAAAATGGGCGACTAAGTTCTGTAACATCAGTCTGTCAGAACGCAGGTATAGCCAACCAGGCAGTAAACTACACCAGGGATCTTGTTTCTATTTTTTTTTTTTTTTTTTTAATTCTGTGAATGAGTTTCTCGAAAACTGCTTCCAGGAAGGCTTAAATAAGTCTTAGATAATCGAGCTCTTTCCGGGTTGCTAATTTGCTTTTCTAGAAGCCAAAAAAATCATATCGACCATTAACGGACTACTGTCCGCGTCTTGGTGCTTCTCGTTTCAGAAAGCGAGGTATATAACTCCCGTGACAAAGTCAATGAGCTCTCGCACCGGGTCAAGTGTGTGCATCGTTGGGTCAAGAAAGCATCCTCGGAGGACGAGAGGATGGACCTAGTATCCTAAGTATCCTAAGCACAACGGAACCCAGTTACGGAACAATAGTTTCCATTAACTCTGACGGACGTAAAAGAGATGAAGTGGACTCGTATAAGGAATGCGTTAATGTAACTAATGTGGATGACGCGGAGCAACCTGAATGATGGATGAAGTGCAGTGATTGTTCGGCTTCTTCCACCCCACTCACCCCCCCCCTCCACCCACCCCCCTTCATCCCGTAGTTCATGGACGAGAGAGGAAGTTAATCACTCATTTGCAATGTCGCAATGTTGCCCTAATGGCTGCTGAACAACACGAAGACTACGGATGTAAAGAGATGACGCAGAGAATAATTAAACGATGATGAAAGTTCGAATAGAGAACCTGCATGATTTCAACAAAGAATTAAATATACATTAAAAAATGAGCGTCTGTTTTCAAGGAAATTTTCACTACGTTTTTTCTGACACTACAAAGAAAATTAAATTGTAATGGTTATTTACGATTATAATGCAGTAGAAAATAAAATGATTAACGAACGGGTCTTCACGAGTTCATTCCTTCGCCGCCCCCCCCTCCCCCACTTCCCACCTCTCTCTCTCTCTCTCTCTCTCTCTCTCTCTCTCTCTCTCTCTCTCATGTATCAATTAATGAAAACCTTGCTTGTAAAACATTCCTCTTTCTTTCAGTTTCAGTACTACAGGCTTACTCCAAAAATGTACATAAATCAATATACGGATTACAAAACACTCTCCTCTCTCTCTCTCTCTCTCTCTCTCTCTCTCTCTCTCTCTCTTTAGCATATATTGGTTTATTGATTATTGAGAGCTCTATAGGAAGTTTTTATGTTCATTATTATTCGCTATAGTTAATTATCGAGAATAATGAGTCTTCGGCGCTATTCACTAAAATTAAAAACTACAAAAGAACAAAAATCACTGGAGGAGAACTATATAGTCGTTGGTAAACATCATCAGTATTGTGTCTGAATCTTTGCCGTTTCATAATTCCTCCTCTCGGTCGGATTTAAGTTCTTCTCTAGTCTAGTTCATTTTGGTCTCGTTTGAAGGCTTCAAGAGATTTTCCTCTCTCGTGTTTTATTTTCTTCCTCGACACTTTCTGCAAATTGTTGCTAGTCTGATTTTCAAGTCGCTATATTTCTTAACCATCCGTTGTTTCATGTCTTCTCGTCATTTGTTTTCCTTACGTGACTTCGCCTGGCCATCTCCTCCGCGTGACTTATTTCTTTGGTAATCTGTTCGGTTTCGCCAATTCTTTATAAAGAGCATAATTCAGTGAGATATAATACAGCCTAATGGGCCTTTCTAGCCCAAGTCCGAATAAAAACCACGGTAAGCAAATGAAAAAAAAAGGGCAAATGCTTCATCAAGAAGGATGTGGACCGTATAAAGACAAAATCCACGAAGGAAAGGGAAACGATGGAGTTCTGCAAGTAAAGGACATGAAGTCGAAAGGCCTGCAGAACTCCATCGTTTCTCTTTCCTTCGTGGTTTTTGTCTTTATATATTCGTCGCGTTCCATATTTTCGTGATTCAATTACACGCACGCACGCACACACACAGATATATATATATATATATATATATATATATATATATATATTATATATATATATATATATATATATATATTATTCGTTCCTTGACAATGTCTCAGTAAAGACGAAAGCGCTTGGATTTACTGACTATCATTTTCCTGTTGGGTATTCGCTTATTTAATGAAGTCATGTGCATCTACTGTGATTTTTTAAATATATATATATATATATATATATATATATATATATATATATATATAAATTTCTGAATAAAAAATGATTGTGGAGGCCATATATTGTCGAGTATCGCTCCTTTTACTCAGTAATGGAGTCATCCATTCTAAAAGTACTTTATTATCATGTACATTCCAATTATCGAAAAAAATGGCAAATCTATCATACTGGCCATTTTAGGGACGAGGTTCTACGGACAAGTATATCCTCCGGAAGCGGTTCAAAGACGTGACGTGTCATGAGTGAAACCTCGGATATAAATTTCAAAAGAGTGCCATGTCGTAGGAGTGACATAACAAAGGAGTGAAACCTCAGATATAAATGTCAAAGGAGTGACAACCATCCAACCAATATTTAAAATATGTAAAAAAAAATTTAGTTAATGAAAACTTAATAATTAAAAAATTCTTATGATTTTTATGCGGCGGGTGTGTGTGTGTGTGTGTGTGTGTGTGTGTGTGTGTGTGTGTGTTTGTGTTCTTTTCCACTCCATTAAAATGTCACTTCATTAATGCGGTATTTATGTCACTCCTTCGATTCAGACCCGATCCTCCGTTAGAGTCGACATAATACGTCATAAATTCTGTATAAGTACAGCATCATGTAAAAAATGTAGCTAAATCAATATATATATACTAATATTTCTAAGTTTGTTGGACAGGAGGGTATGGCGCATATCTCTCCAATGTCAGGTTGCTATGATACACCACCAACAATGCGCTGCTTTTCTTTAGATATTTGACAAATGCCATGAGCGTGAAAATGGAGAGGATGTCTACAAATGGTACCTAATGGTTTTCGCTTTTGTAAATTAATAATCATATATTTGCTCGTGCGTCAATTAGCTCTCATAAATTTAATGATTAAAGTTCAACATGGACAGCTCAATACACATGGAAATATGACTAGTCTACGCTGTTACAAATACGAATCGATAGCTACACTCACAAAGTAGTATGATAAAATCAAGCTTCCATTTACCCTACGATTTTGCTATTGCGAACATTTTCTTCATTGACGTTTTTAAACTATTTCGCCAGTTACTGCAGCTTCTAACATAAGCTAATCTGACTAAGACAAACCTAACCTTACATAAAATTAGTATATATCAGGTGACTTGAAACAATTCAGTTGTCGATAAGGCATTCAAATCCGACTCACTCATTATTGTAACAAACGACATGACGTCACTCAAGCACGTACAGACGGGCCAAAATACATAAATAAAAAACCCGCAAACTTCTTGTGCATTTTAAAAGAAAATACACTGACGTAAGCAACCATAAGTATCAAAGGACACGCGCAGTACTCTTTGTGACTTCAGTCTCCCTTCAAGCATGAATACATGCAAAGAAAATGGCAAGTTGTTTTCTCTGCATTCTGAAACACCACTGAAACATAAACAGCTGCACACAGAACCGCAGACTTTTTTGAAATGCTACTCAAAACATGTGCAAAGACACATTTTGCCTTCCACGTCACTTCTAAAGCAGGTAAACAAACAAACAAACACGCACACACATGCAACCAAGGACAACAGTTTCTTTTTCATATACAAATGAAAAAAATAAAGATTTCCTTGATATTCTGAGACTATCTGGACAAACCCTTGCACATGAAAGGGTAATTCACAGAACAGAAACGCATCAACAAGCGCAATAACCTCTTAACAATCTTAGGCCTCTGTTTTTAATTGCCCAAACCAAACAAACAAACTAAATTGTCGAAACCTCATCGATATTTACCAAATTGTATTCATCTGGAGAGGGAGGGGAGCGTGGTACCTAACGAGCGTTGTCACAAGTTTCACGAAAATCCACTCGTCCATTTATAAGTATTTTGGTAATGCACAGACCACGGGAAAACACGACCTCCTCCAGCTTATAAGGCAACAAGCAACTAAGAGAAAACTAATTATTAAGCAAATCACGATACCTTTCTTCCCACACCAAAACAAACACCTAGGCGCATCCGGCACCCCCCCCATTCCTCCCCCGCAATATCCGCCCCCCAAACACACGCGCCATTAGCCCGCCATAAACAAGGCATTATCTACTGGTGGTTTGTGTAAGCTCATATATGAAAAAATACTGTTGCCGGCCAAAATCTATAGCCAGAACTTGAAACAAACTGCCAGCCGCTGCTACCACTACTGCTGTGGCTAAATAAAGCTGGAATAACTTTGCGGTCCATTGAACTAATTAACTGCCGTTGCTGTCGGATTAATAAAGTCTAATTACCTTCAAACAAACCCCAACCCCCTACCCAAAATGATACGCAACCCCCCCCTTCCCCAAACTCCAATACGTAACACCTCCCCCCCTCTCCTCCCTCGTCCCATATTCTAGTATGTATTGCAACGCTACCAGAACTGTAGCCTACTAATGTCACTCCGATAATTTATTGATAGGATTATACGGCAATTAATTCGGTAATAGCACGATGGGGCGGTCAAGGCTTTTTTGTTTAATATACCCGAGCAGTAAACAATATGGATTTGCTTAAAAATGATAATTATTGCTATTATTTAAATAATCTCTATTTTTTTCACAAATAATAACCTCCTTATCATTGATTTAATCATCAACGTTCAGTAAATAATCTGATTATATTACATTAGTTCCTCGTTGGACGAGTGGTTTTCCCGCTCGGCTGCTAATCCGGTGCTCCGAAGTTAGATCTCGGCTCCACCAACGCGGAATCAGAGGAATTTATTTCTGGCGATAGAAATGATATAATGTGTTTCGGATCCCACAATAAGCTGTAGGTCCAGTTGCTAGGTGACCAATTGGTTCCTAGCCACGTAAAAATATCTAATCCTTCGGGCCAGCCCTAGGAGAGCTGTTAATCAGCTCAGTGGTCTGGTTAAACTAAGCTCTACTTTACCTTATATTACAAATATCATCATTATTAATATGTATATATTATTGTACACTTACTTCAAGGAGCAGTTTCAAGTTTCAACAGACTATGTCAGACAGGCTTGAATAATAAGTGTCCATGTAAGAAAAATGGAGAGGAGAACAAGCAAAGGAGCATTAGAGTAAATAGCGTGAAAAAGTTTCTACAAACCAGTTAACAAAGAAATATGTAAACTGTCGTATTCTTTCACAGTATCAAAATAAAATTAAAAATAAAAGAAAAAGGTACGCTGCTTATAACCCATGCTGCCATATACGGCCAGCTAAGTCAACGAACACATCATTAAATAAAAACCAACGTTAATAAAGATATCATAGTAAAAATCATATCAAGATCAAGCATCGAAGGGCTGACAATTAGTGATACCAATGAAATATTCAAGCACAGTTTCGCTTCGTATCTCTGAAACGGATGAGATAAACCAATGAGTGAGATCAGTGACGGTAAAAGTCCTCTCTGGAACATTGCAAGATTTTACGTAAATTCAGACAGTAAAGGAAAACGAACTTAACTTTTAACTTAAGACATGTTTACAGCTTGCTTAAACTCATTAAAGACTTGGGCAAAGTCTGTACGTAAGAAGTGCATTTTTTGTTTAAATAATTTTGATGATGTTTACAACTTACGTGAAGTATGTTCGCCCTTCAAATCCTATTCTTAAACCCTCTCTAAATTAGGCTTACGCATGTTTAAAAATCCATTTAGAACCGGTTTGCGACATGTCTAATATTTGTCTGGCACATGTTTAAAGCTTATGCCTGCAAACGGAACGCCGCCCATAATCGTTCTTAAAGTTCTCTTTTGCTGATTGTGTTTGCTCAGCCGACACAGGAAAGAAATTTGCATAAGTATCTTCATGTTAATTACAATAATTCCTCTTGGCTCCCGCTGCATATATTATGCAGGCATATTTTGTTTGTTATTTTACTTAACAGCAACATGAGTCGCGGTCGAGTAGGAAAAAAGTGGCTTATACTAAAGCAAAACCACCAAAAAACAACAGCAATTAATAATAATAATAATAATAATAATAATAATAATAATAATAATAATAATAATAATAATAATAATAATAAGGAAAAAGAAACCCATAAAATTACTGAGTATAACTTGTTTACTTGTAAGTATTTACATTTTCTATTTTACTCAAAACTAGAGTACTTTCAGGCCCTATCTGTGGTCCTTTCTCAAGAGATGTGTATTAATAATAATAATAATAATAATAATAATAATAATAATAATAATAATAATAATAATAATAAGCAGCCAAACTCGCGTAGGCAGGTATATGACAACCCTCGTATATGAGGACTGAGACTCTGACTTTAACAGACAACACTATATCCACTCAGTCACAGGGGAATGAAAAGGTATGGAACACGAATATGCTGTACTTGGATTCGCACAAGGCCTACCATGGTTTTATACCCTACCGCTCCACCAGCAGAAGTGAGTATATTTAATCAATCCCATTTCCTAAAGGCGACGATGCTGTAATTATGTTATTTTCGTAAATATGCCCACTCATGGCTAGTGGGGAAGGGATGGGCTAAAACTGCAGATATGGGAGATTATATACATCCCAAGGCATACGGTTGTAATTTTGCCTGGTAAATCATAGGTTGACGGTTTAGATTCTACAAGGTGAATTCTTGTTTGCGAAAATAATTTTCTTATTCCAAATTTCTCTTTAATTAGCGAGGCCATATTTCTGTGTATAGACTAAATATCATACGCGAATATCAAATAACATTCTGACTTCAGACCTCTCAGGCAAATGCTTGTCAGTCGGAAGTGACATTTGCGGTGCTGTGCTTTAGATCTAGAATGCCGAAACCGGTTGATCAAAGAAGCCGCCTAATAACAACCCCTTTCTCAAAGGCGACGTAGTTCCGTAAAACGACAGACTTGCAATACGTTGGCGCAAGTCCAAAATGGGACGAGAAAATGCCGTAGAGTTGTGCAAGAATCCATTTCGTAATGCCAGGAGACAGAACCATCTGTGTTTTAGCTCGCCTTACATTCAAGGACATTATTAAAAGACGGCGAAAATTACTTGCAGTTAGTGTGGTACACAATTAAGAGATTTCGATTCATTGTTTTTACTTTTAATATTCTAATAAAATGGTTAAAGAATAAAAATAATCCAAGAACTTTACGAAGAGACGAAATTACAACAAATAACATTGAACATCGTGATGGCAAATGCACAAAGCTAACTTCACCTATGGGGAAGGCTTTTTAATAAACCTTAAAAAGTATAAACTATAATACAGCACGATTAACTGTCATAGCACCGGTAGTTGTGCAGGAATAGTGAAAACCGTCTCAATGGCATTCCATAATATATCTTGACACAGGAAAGCGGAACCTTAGAACATGACGGTGCGAAGATGAAACATGGAGACGAGAACCTGAGACAAGGAATGGAACACCAGGACACTGGATCAGAATCGCGAAACATGGAACCGGACCCCAGAAGAGACTTAAGGAAAGCAACACTTTAAAAAAAATTATTCATAACACCATGACAACGTGAGAATTGAGACAGAGGAAAACAAAATATGAAAAAATAAATACTTCATACATCAAAATAAGAACGGTGTAACAGAGTAATGGCACTCCGAAACACCAGAACGGGGCTTGAACCGAAACAAAGGAACTTAATACACGAGATTGTAATTCTGAAACACCGGAAGGAAATCTTCGAATACAGAAACGAAACAGTGAAACGCAGGACTGTATCTGTGGAATGGATACTGCACGCAAGTATATCGCTCTCTCTGCTGACTTTAATTCGGTAACATAACATTATGTTTTAAAAATACTACGTGCCCACTTCACTTCCATCTGTGAATTACGCAACATTAAAATTTGCTTGCTTAAAGGATTCTGGTAAAAGTTTCCAAATCAGTCATAGCATTGTAAGCGTATGGTTGATTTGTGTTGTGTGTGTGTGTGTGTGTGAGAGAGAGAGAGAGAGAGAGAGAGAGTTTCAGTGGAGTTCAGTGACTGATGGACAGGATAACAGACAGGGTGAGAGAGAGAGAGAGAGAGAGATTGAGAGAGAGAGAGAGAGAGAGAGAGAGAAGAGAGAGAGAGAGTTTTGGTGGAGTTCAATGAGTGAGGGACAAAAGAACAGACAAGGAGTGTGTGTGTGAGAGAGAGAGAGAGAGAGAGAGAGAGAGAGAGAGAGCAGAGCAGAGTAATAATTATTTTTGGTCGATTTCATGGCATATAGATAGACAAGCATTGTGTGTGTGAGAGAGAGAGAGAGAGAGAGAGAGAGATGATGAGAGAGAGAGAGAGAGAGAGGGTAGATGATGATAATTTCTAGTTGGCTTTGGGACAGATGGAAAGACAGATAGAGAGAGAGAGAGAGAGAGAGAGAGAGAGAGAGAGAGAGAGAATCGGCGATCCAACAGTCAGAGGAGTATACTTTTAATTTAAAGATACTAGTGTGGCCTGGCGTGCGTGCATGCGAGTATGTGTTATTTGTAATGAACTGGATTCCCTGCTCCGCTTCATAAATTAAATTGGAAGACTCGAAAACTAATCAGGGAACCACACAGCATTATTGTTTTGTTAAACCTCAGTATTTTACAAAAAAAGAAACAAATTTAAAGTTTCTAATATGTTTTCTAGAATATATTTCCCAGCTCCAGTGAAATGCATTTTGAGACAAATAACTTAATCTGAAGTCATTAAATGCCATTTGCTTTTAGATGATATTCACGTGTAACTATGAAACTATATATATATATATATATATATATATATATATATATATATATATATATATCTATCTATATGTATCTATATATATATATATATATATATATATATATATATATATATATATATGTATATATATATATATATATATATATATATATATATATATATATATATATATATATATATATATGTGTGTGTGTGTGTGTGTAGTATGTATGTATGTATGTATGTAGTATGTATGTATATATAGTATATATATATAGATATATATATATATATATATATATATATATATATACATATAATCCGGAAACGAAAAGCGATTCAGATTACGCATATCCAAATGATCCTTTTACGGGGCAATAATAATGAATTGCCATGTCTCATGAGCTAGTTTTCTGACAACTCTTGGCGTCTTGATGCTAAATTTTACACCAAAGAGCCAATTTGGATAGCAAACTCTTAGGTAGCGCATGGTCGTGCTGGCGTGACGCCGTCTGAGCGATCAGCACCAACACTCAGAGTGACAACTTCGGTAAATTAGCTTCAAGTTTGGCAGCAAGATGCCAAATGGCGCCCGAGAACGTCTTCACGTAGAACCGACTGCATTTAACCGAGATGTAACCGGGTACCGTGACCTTTCCCTAAAAAAAAAAAAAAATAAATAGATAAAAATAAAAAATAAAAATAAAAAAAACGTGGGGACGCCATATCTCAAAAACTAACCATAGAAGTTTCTTGAAAATAATCTCATTGTGTTCCCCACACCCAAATTACGACAGTGTCTAGCCTAAACTAACCTAATCAAGGGGTATAGTGAAAAATCCGGGTTCTGGTGCAATACTAGTATACACCTCAGGAATTTGCAAACCCGCAAAAACGGTTGAGTATCGAGGTCAAAGTTGTTCAGCGACCATACAGAGCCTCTCTCTCTCTCTCTCTCTCTCTCTCTCTCTCTCTCTCTCTCTCTCTCTCTCTCTCTCTTTTTTAAATAACCAGAGTAAAACAACAGCATTAGTAGAAAAGAGGAAAACAAGAAAAAAAAGGATGAATGGGATGATAAACAAGGGAATATCGGTAACTTCGATGACGACGATGGTTGCGGTAATGATGAGAATAATAATAATGGTTGATTTTGTACGAAAATAAGTGGAAATGCTTACGATGTGTTGGAAAACATAGTGCATAAACCAAAAACTACCCTCGATAAAGAAAAATATTGATTATGAGAAAACTATTCGTTTTGTTCTCTTGATTTTTTTTAATAACTGCCCTCTGGGCTTTAAAAGTTTGCTTTGTAGGCCCATATGTGTGTCCGTAAGAATGCATGAGCTTAACGAATAATAATAAGTACCTTCAACGCAGTGTGTTGCTAAATATACAGTAATTTTTGCTTTATAGCAACGATAGCCTGAGGATTATTAAACTAAATCTCGACTGGACGTCATTCTGCTCGGGACCAGGCTCCTTTGCCACTAGATCCTTATTAGAATGAATATCCCTTGGTCCCATCTACGCGCAGTACGTAATGTCACTGGGGTCTAAATCTGCCTCTCCGCGACCCTATCCTGGACCACAAACATTTTCAACGGTTTGGGTACACTAGCTTTAGATAAGATAAAAAAAAAAATGGAAATGAAGGAATCCCGATAAAGCGTCAAAAAAAAGAGAGAGAGAGAGAGAGAGAGAGAGAGAGAGAGAGAGAGAGAGAGAGGGCAGTGAGTGAGATAACTTCAGTGGCAGGAGCGGTAGGTAGCATCTGAAAGACAAATAGCGGTAATAAGAGTGAGTGGACCTATCAGTAGCAATAGTGATGACGTCAGTAGGAATCCGGGAAGAATGAGAATCCGTACTGCGGAATCAGTAGGAAGGAATCCAAGAGTGAGGGCAGTAGGTGAATGGGTGCCAGCAGTAGCAACAGTTACAATCACAAGTAGCACAACCAGTAGAATTAAAGTAGCTAGCTGCTAAAAAGGTTCGTGGATGCCGCACAGAATAGGAGGGTAAATCGCCATCTTGCACATCTCGAGTCGCGATAGCAGTGACAGCAATAATAATAGCAATAACAGCAGCAATCGTAAAAGCAACGGCATCATGAGTGTGCCCTGCAGTAACACCTGAAGTAGCAATCACATTAGTAATGGTGTGAGCAAAGGCAGTAGCAACAGACGCACGATCAGCGACCTCAAGAACATTTAAAAAGGAACATCAGAATGGACAATGGCAATAGCCATAGCGGCAAAGTAGCAACATCCGTAGCAGCATCCGCAACAGCAGGAGCAGGAGCAGCAGTGACAAGCGAGCAAGCGAGCAACACCGTCAGCAGGAGCGCCGCGGGAGGGAAGTCGCAGCAACGCCAGGAGCAACGTCAGGACCCAAGTTATGGTTATGGGGTTTGTTAGGGCCACTTTAATCCCGGGGGAGGTAGGCCGGTGCCCCAGGCAAGGGAGGACGGGGGGGAGGGGGAGGAAGCTGTATTTAATTGAATGGTAATTGTTTCCAGACTCTGCTGGAAAAGTGATTTGTTTGTCGCACCTCCATACTGGAGCCTTTCGTCTCCTTTTGATGGAGATGGAGCCAGGAAGAGGGAAAAGAGGAAGGGAAAAAGGGAGGAAGGAAGGGAGGAAGGGGAGGAAGAGGGAAGAGGAGAGGAGAAGGGGGAGAGAGAATGCGTTTAATTTGATGGGAGATGTATTTGGGATTTGGAATGGGAAGGAGGAGGAGGCGGAGGAGGAGAGGAGGAGGAGGGAGAGGGAGAATGCGTTATTTGATGGAGATGGGAGGAGGAGGGGGGAGGAGGAGGGAGGAGGAGGGAGGAATGCGTTAGTGAGTGGAGGAAGGGAAGGAGGAGGAATGAAGGAGGAAGAGGGTAGGTAAGGAATGAAGAGGGTGGAGGAGGGAAGAAAGGAAAGGATGGAGGAGAGAATTTGGAATAGGAAATATGAGAGGTAAGGATGGAGAAGACTCAAGTATGGGAGAAATGGTGAAAGGAGAAGATATGTAAAGTAAAGAGGAGAAATGAAGTGGAAGAATCAGCAATAAGGAGGGAGAAGAGCAAGGACGAGGGAGAACAGAAGAGAAGGAAAGGGGGCGTTGAAATCTCGAGCTGAATGTTGAGTAATGTCTTAGAATCCTAACGCCACCCCCACACCACCGGTCCGGTCCCTGCGAAAGATGTAGGGTAAACCAAATCATAATATGCCATTTTCTGAGTAAGGTTGGCTTTGGACAAATGAATGGCATATTGTTTAACAACCGTAAATACTCATTTGTATATGTATATATATATATTATATATATATATATATATAATATATATATATATATATATATATATAGGTACAGGAAAAATTATATTTATATATACGAAGAGGATAACAAAACGAAAAAAAAGATGTATACAAATGACGATGGCAAAGTGATAAGCACATTGTTTACATCCAGCGATTATGATTATAGATCTGTTTCCAGACACACAAATAAATAGAAATAATTACTGTTATTTTTCAAACATTATCTCAGTAAACAAAAGCTGTATTATTTGTTTAAAACTAGTGCCTATGTTTGCAGCATTGTTTCCAGAC
>NC_061097.1:20579958-20599958 GCF_015104395.2 Macrobrachium nipponense
TAACAGAGAGAGACTAACTATTATTCTGACATGTTATTGGAGTTCTGAAAAAAGCGTTACCAGACTTATTTGTTTTTTTAAGGTAGAATAGTATATTTCAGGGATCACGTTGTGCTTGAGAGAGAGAGAGAGAGAGAGAGAGAGAGAGAGAGAGTCTTCTTTTCACTATCTCACGGTCATCTGGGCGGTTATTCCCCTCGTGCATATTTCATGCAAAAACGAAATTAGTCAGCAGATTCGGGCGTCCCTTCAAACATCTCCTTTGTCTTGGGTGCAATACGTACACGGTCATCAGCCAGGGAAGAGCAATGTGAAATTAAAAACTAATGTTACGTTCCATATCATTATTCATTTTATATCTTTTCCCCTCCTCTCTCTCTCTCTCTCTCTCTCTCTCTCTCTCTCTCTAGTATATCTATATATCTATATATATATATATATATATATATATATATATATACATATATAAATGTGTATATATATATAATGTATATATTATATGTATATATATAATATATATATATATATATATATATATATATATATATATATATATACATATATATATATATATATATATATATATATATATATATATATATACTATATATACACATACATACATACATACACAGAATCTACTGCTCACTTTTAACCAAATACGTATGGAATTGTAAATTCACGATGCCCTCTTAACGTCTCGAATCATCACACATAGGACATGCTTGTCATCACAAAGTTTACAAATTTTGGATCGAGGCTTTGTAGTGATAAGCGTATCGAGATTATATACTATATATATCTACATATATATAGTATATATATATATATATATATATATATATATATATATATATATGTGTGTGTGTGTGTGTGTGTGTGTGTGTGTGTGTGTGTGTGTGGGTGGGTGGGTGCCGCGCTTCATACTTTTTTTTTTAGAAACGAGATTCACCTTTTTCAAAGAGGCAAAGACAATGTCAATGTAACAAAACGAATATATAAAAAAGACCTAAATATAATTTAAATTTCGAACCTAGAAATAACAAGACCTGCATATTGTAAATCCTAATAAATTTGTTAAGGAAGACACTTTTACATTTCCCTTTCTACAACTATTTCAAGATGTTTTACTTCGGCTTTCTGACTTATTGCAATCCACTTTTTTTTAACGAGGTCGCACAGAGATTACTACTAAATATTCATGCACTATAATAACAATCATAGCAATAATAATATAAAACCCAGTATTTGCATCTATATTTTTAGTTTATTGTAAAAGAATACTATTGAGTTGGCTATTTGTCTATCCGTCTGCCCTCAGATCTTAAAAACTCCTGAGGCTAGAGAACTGCAAATTGGTATGTTAATCATCCACACTCCAATCATCAAACATACCAAATTGCAGCCCTCTAGCCTCAGTAGTTTTTATTTTAATAACGGTTAAATTTACCCATGATTGTTCATCTGGCACCTAATACGCAGGTAACCACTGCGCCGCGGATGAAAGTTTCATGGGACGTGGCTGGATGTTCCATACAGCAATATACACTGTACAGAAAACTCGATTGCGCCGAAGAAACTTCAGAGCAATTTTTACTTGTTTTTTAACCATAATAGTTTAACGGTAATGAACTCAAAGTCTAAATGGCACTTGCAAATCTCGACTCCTTAAGTGTCAATTTCTGCGAATTGAGCTTAATTATAATAACTGAAAGCGATGCACGTCCGTCGTTTAACGATGCTGTTTATCGAGTAACCAGAATTTAGCGAAGTTAAAGAATTTCAAAGAGAGACACAGAAATGTAAGTAAACTGAACCCAGAGAGTGAATCTTCTTCAAGTGCACTTACTCTCTCTCTCCTCTCTTTCGCAAATTGTCCTTTTGCTCTCGCTCTCTCTCTCTCTCTCTCTCTCTCTCTCACACACATTACACACACACACACACACACACACACACACATACATATATATATATTATATATATATATATATTATATATATATATATGTATATATATATAAATATATATGTATGTATTCTTATGTAATTATATATATACATATATAATATCATACATACAAATAATATAATATATATAATATATATATATAATATATATATATATATATATATATATATATATATATATATATATATATATATATATATCATAATCATATCATATCTATACCGATTTCATGTCCAATAAAGAGCCAACACATAACACGGCCAAAGACTCCGTACTTTTCACATGAAGACCACATAAAAAAAAAAAAAAAATCACAGAAAAGAGTTGAATAAAACCCGAGCGTTTAACGAACGGAACTTAACGCGAACCGTATTTCAAAGATGGGATTCGAGTGCGTAGCAGTCGGCTTCAATTATTTCTTCCTTTGACATTCTTATTGAAAATCACGGGATTCTGATTCGCGTTGCACGCTTGCACATCCATTGCAAGTCAAATGAAGAGCTGCCGGGACAAAGCATCCCTCGTATTTCCCTAATATTCTTGCAACAAGTATCACGGAGGCAAATGCATTCCCAGAAGCGACAGGTGGTTTGGCGCCCTTCGTTAATATTCCCGGGAGAAATGGCTGCCGTTTTTAATTTTCATTTAAAACTATATATATATATATATATATATATATATGTGTGTGTGTGTGTGTGTGTGTGTGTTAGTGTGTGTGTGGTGTGTGTGTGTGTGGGCGGTGGCTGTGTGGTCTAAGGCTTCACTGTGCGTCCTGAATTTGTTGGTTCGATGGTTCGCGCCCGTGAGCCGACAAATTTCTAGACTAAAAAAATCCCCATCGGTTAACATATATGAAGATATATTAACCGAGGTAGAGCGAATTAGACATTAAAGGACATTGTAGCTCCACAGATATATATATAATATATATATATATATATATATAATCATAGATATATATATATACTATCTACTATATATTCTATATATAGATATATATATATATATATATATATATATATATATATTATATCTATATCTATATCTATTATAGTCTATCTATATATAGATATATAATATATATAATATTAGTATATATATATATAATATATAATATATTTATATTAGATATATATAAGATTAGATAATAGATAACTATTAATAGTATATAGATAATATATTATATATCGAGCTACAATGTCCTTTAATATCTAATTCGCTCTACCTCGGAATTAATATATTTCATATATGCTTAACCGAAGGGGAATTTTTTCTCGATAATAGATTTGCCTGGACCAGGGCGCGAACCTATGGATCCTTTTCAAAACCCAGGAACGTCAGTGAAGCTTTCCTACTACACCACCGGTGGTGTAGTAGGAAAAAGCTTCACTGACGTTCCTGGGGTTTTGAAAGGCGGATCCATAGGTTCGCGCCCTGGTCCAGCAATCTATTATCGAGAAAAAATTCCCCTTCGGTTAAGCATATATGAAAATATATTAATTCCGAGGTAGAGCGAATTAGATATTAAAGGACATTGTAGCTCGATATATGTATATATTTATATATATATATATATATATACATATATATATAATATATATATATATATTTAACTATATATAGGATTTAGGCCAAAGGCCAAGAGCTGGGGGCCTATAGGTCATTCAGCGCTGAAACGGAAAGTGACAGTGAAAGGTTTGAAAGGTGTAACAGGAGGAAAACCTCAAAGCAGTTGCACTATGAATCAATTGTAAGGGGAGGGTGGAGAGTGAGATGGAAGAAAGAGAATATGAATGGAGGTGGAATAAAAGGAAAGAAACTGGCTGCAGCTGTGGGCCGAGGGCACTCTTCAAAGAACCCAAAGAAATGCCTACAGTGCACCGAATGAGGTACACTGACGGCACTAACACCCTACGGGGTAAAAACGATTACCGACTGGTATTTGATCCCCAGACATGAACAAGCTTTGAATCGCCTAGCGAGACACAGAGTAAGACAAAATGGTTAAACTATAAACAATCGGAAGCTAAAAATATTTTTTCAATTTACCTCATTTTGACTTAAAAATTTCTAATTTATTATAGACCACATGTTTAATCATAAGAGAGAGACAATATTTAATTCTGGAGAAGGATCGATCTCACCTAAGAGAGCGATTCGAGTTGAAGAAAAAGAGAGTTTGGTTACTACTCTTATGCTGAAAAATATCTTCAAAATACTTTTATGCTGAAAAATATCTTCTTAATACTTTTATGCTGAAAAATATCTTCTTGATACTTTTATGCTGAAAAATATCTTCTTAATACTTTTATGTTGAAAAATATATTCTTAATACTTTTATGCTGAAAATAAAAATATTCGTAAAATTACTTTTCATACTTTTTGTAAAAATATCTTCTTAATTACCTTTTAAAATTGCTGAAAAATATTTCTTCTAAAATACTTTTATTTTACTGTAAAATATCCTTCTTAAATAATTTTATGCTGAAAAATATCTTCTTAATCTTTTATGCTGTAAAATTTCTTCTTAATTTTACTTTTAAAAAAATCTTTGAATTAAACTGATATTCTTAAATACTGTAATACCCTGCTGTAAAATTAATCTCCGTTAAAAATACTCATTGCGTATTTATCTTCTTAATACTTTCTTTTGCTGTAAAATTTTATCGTCCTTAAATTACTTTTATTGCTGAAAAAATATCTTCTTAATACTTTTATGCTGACGATAGCTGTCTTAATACTGCTGAAAAATATATCTAATACTTTTATGCTGAAAAATCTTAATATTTATACGTATCTTCTTAATACTTTTATGCTAAAAAATATCTTCTTAATACTTTTATGCTGAAAAATATCTTCTTAATACTTTTATGCTGAAAAATATCTTCTTAATACCTTTATGCTGAAAAATATCTTCTTAATACTTTTATGCTGAAAAATATATTCTTAATATTTTTATGCTGTAAAATATCTTCTTAATACTTTCATGCTGAAAAATATCCTCTTGATACTTTTATGCTGACGAATGTCTTCTTCTTACTTTTATGCTGAAAAATATATTCTTAATACTTTTATGCTGGAAAATACCCTCTTAATTAATACTTTTACACAATCTTTTTCTGCTGGAAAAAATATCCTTTTCTGTTTGAGGGGGAGGGAGGGGTCTAACCATGAGACAAGTCCTAAGATATTATTATTATTATTATTATTATTATTATTATTATTATTATTATTATTATTATTATTATCATCATCCAAAATGTATTTATATTCGCAAGCAAAAGGCGCAAATTTCATTCGAAGTGAATAACTTTGGTTCCTTAGAATATAATGTCCATATGAAAGCAAAAGTGAAAAGAAATAATCAGCAGAAAATCAAGGTTCCATTTAAAACAATGCCTATCTGTTAACAAACAATCAATGAATATATATCAAATAAATGAAAAATCGCAACAAAATTGAACCCATCCATAAGAAGTAATAATTCAGAAAAAAAAAAAACTTGGGCAACGATGCCATAACAACAAACGGAAAGTTTTGCACTCGAAGAATCACCTGTTGAACTCTACCTGTTGAAAGCCAGCCTTCCTTGATGAGGGTAAACGAACTGAATTCTTTTTTAATAAGTTTTCGTTCTTTATTGATCACTGTCCTCTGTGTCTCTTTTATCATTCTTGTGTGGGCATTCTGTTCTGTGGAAGCTGACTTGGATAAACGATGGTAACAATAATAAATCAAATCGTTTTAACTGTTCGTGACAAAGTTAAATTTTAACTTCAAACTTCGAGCCCGAGTTCATTTCCGAACAACAAACTGACCACAGCCAAAGGCTAATAACGCTACATTTAAACAGAGTCGACTCTAAATTTGAAGAGGCAAGTTCTCGTTAACAAGTTCCCCAAGTTTCTCCCCTCTTCATCAAGTTACCTCACCCAGACCTCCATATTCCTTCCTGAACATTAGAAGTTGAGACAACTACTTCGAAAGAGAATAACTTTCAATAGATTGTTTATGAGTGCACCCATCCAGTTAAAAATGACAGTATGTGAAGGGGTCATCCAGACGGCAGGGCCCACCCTTAGGGACGTTACGCGCCCTTCCAAACCAAGGTACTGTCATTCTCCCTAAGAATTTGTTTTTGAATCAGAAGACGAATATCAAGGCAAGGTCAAAGAAGTTGTAAAGTTAAGTAGAAAGATGGCAAAGGAGCAGACGGAGAGTAAATGGTAGGAGCTACGTAGAGAAACAGACAGAAGAGAGGAATGCTATAAAGGTCATTTAGTACCATATACGGTAAGCATCTAAAGGTAAACTGTAATCGATGCAACAAAGGGAGTATGGGTTAAAAAAAATAATGGTTTTGTTATAGTGAAAAATCCTCTTATTCTTTATCATAGGTGGATTTGTGTGTAGGTAAATTCAAATGATGTCATTTTTTTAGCTGGTGCATAAAAAATCTCTCAAAATGCCGATATACGTCGACACGAACAGATTTATATAATTTGCTTTTGGTAGTATCTTAACAATTAAATTTTTCCGTGTATATTGTTTGGCTTCTGACAGTGAAATGGATATATTTTGAATAACAGTATCTTACAAGACAAAAATGACATCTGACCTCATTCCGGTGATTTCCGAACACGAAAGTAAATAAATAAACCCAATTTTAGACGATGATGAAAATTTGGATTTACAACTGATGCAAGCTTTTTTCCGTTATTATTATTTTCAACTTAAGCATCGTCAAATATTCAATTGACTACGATTCTCTTGTAATCTAACATTCTATCGATAGGATACAAAAGCACCTGCGTCCTTTCCAAGAAATATTCTCTGATATGGTTACGTAATTTCTACAGACCCTACAAAATACTCTTTCGAGACAAAAAAAATTCCATTGTGTTCTGCAATTACTATAAATTCAAGATTTTTTTCAGGGGTTAAAAACTGCTAAAAATCATTCAATATCTATTTATTTCATGTTTATAAAATTTCAATTGTCTCATACGGGGAAAATTGTTTAAAATTTTATAGAATTATCATTCTTTTCTTCACATTTTTTTGAACAGTTACAAAATTACAAATATCATTATTTGACAGGTAACTAAATATCTATTACCGACTAAATATCTATTCTGAATTCTGTTCGAAATAAACTTCGAAGAAAATTCGTTGACATAATATTTTTTTTAATATTAATAAAGAACATTCACACTTGAAAAGAACTTAAGGCAAATGGCTGAAATGTAAGGAAGTAAATTCAAGGTGGTAGAGACTGGTCTGGAAGGCTTGCTTATATAAATCTGGGTTTTCTCGAATTATTCGCAATGTGCTCTAATCCTTATGGAAAAATATGAAGAAAAAATTGCACTTATACATTAATAAACAAAATAAATTGCGCATTAAGGAAGAAGATACGATATATAATATATATATATATATATATATATATATATATATATATATATATATATACATCGAGCTACAATGTCCTTTAATATCTAATTCGCTCTATTTCGGAATTAATATATTTTCATATATGCTTAACCGAAGGGGAATTTTTTACACGATAATAGATTTGCCTGGTCCTGGGCGCGAACCCAAGAAGACATTCAAATCCAGGAACGTCAGTGAAGCTTTTACAAAATTAATTAAATACTCAAAAGCTAGACACAAGAAACTATGCCAGACTGGGACACCAAGCAGCAAGGACTGTCAAAAAAATCTTTGGTTTCATGAACATGATGCAGTCACTGAATGAGAAAGACTGGAGTTAATGCGGAGTCTTCGTCAAGGGCATCAATATCACCAATAGAATTTTTTTTTAGAGCAACAGCAATGCTTCTAAGGCTACTGAGTGCACGAGTAAACATTTTGAAATATTTTGAGAACAATATTTTCACAGGGCTATAGCATCAAGTTTAAAATCTTCGAGAAAATCGTCGATTTCAAAACCCCAAGGAAAGCAAGTTCATTTCCAAAATCTCTGAGAGCATCAGTTATCATTTTCTGGAATCTGACAGCACTAAGCTTCGCTGCCAGGAATCTGACAGCAATCTGAGAGTAACAGAATGACTTTCATAATCTGACAGCAATCTGAGAGTAACAAATAACTTCCATAATCTGAACAGAATAATCTCCATAATCTGAGGGTAACAGAATGATTTCCATGATCTGACAGTAAAAAAATAACTTTCATAATCTGAGAGTAACGGAATGATTTCCATAATCTAAGAGTAACAGAATGACTTCCATAATCTGAGAGTAACAGATTGACTTCCATAATCTGAAAGTAACAGGATGATTTCCATAATCTGAGAGTAACTGAATGACTTCCATAATCTGAGAGTAACAGAATGACTGACTTCCATAATCTGACAGCAACAGAATGACTTCCATAATCTGAGAGTAAAAGAACGACTTTCATAATCTGAGAGTAACGGAATGATCTGCATAATCTAAGAATAACAGAATGACTTACATAATCTGACAGCAACAGAATGACTTCCATAATCGGAAAGTAACAGCCACATTTCCAGAATATGGCAACAGTCGCATCACTTCCAAACCTTTCCAGCGTAACAGTCCGTTTTCTAAAATCCGTGATCTCAAGCTTGTGGGGTATATTTACGATTCGCTCCGAATATTATGTTTCTCCCGCTCTACTTTTTATATTTAATTGAACTGCTATTAGGTCCTGTATGCCTTGATCTGTCAGCATGGAACAATTGCTATATACAAAATAAATTCAACTGAGGATACACTTGTGGGTCTTTCAATTCAAAATTTGCTTGGTCCGAGTTAAATACGATAACGATTGATGGCCTGACAATGTTCCTTTTCAAGTTATCACACTGTATTGATGTCGATATCATACAGTTTACTGATTGGATGGCAAAGGGGATATTTTTATATCAATCAGAACTAAAGGGCAAATTGTTACTATAGACGGTCTTTTAAAAAAATTAGTAAGCTCATAAAGATGTCTACCCGCTCTTGTTTCTACCTGCTGTTATTAGCATTAACTATCGTTGTTATAAAAGATGTCTACCTACTGTTATAAGATTATGTTCAAATAACTGTGGAAGTTGCCCTACATATCCGTCCAGATGCCATCATAAAAATGTATTCCAGGTGATTTGTATAAATAAGTTTTAACTTAATTATTTCTCCAGTATCGATACAACTCTCGCACCATCACGATCATACGACCATTCCATAACGTTCAGGTCCATTAGTGGAATTATGCTCAAAAGCAGACGGATATGGAATCTTCGTGTGTTAATGCTCACCAGTGCGAGTCTTCCACAAATATTATAAGCTGATGAGTGCATGGGAATTCAAGTTATGACGCTCCCCTGCCGATTTCCACGTCATCACTTGTGGGATAGCTATATATTCCCATGACCCAAGATATTTCGTCAAATGCGCATGGAGATGGGAAAAATCTCCGTAAGCGACAAGTCGTTTTCGCAGAGACAAAGCACCGTCATCAGAAACCAGAACAAATATTTATAAGTAAAAACAAAATAAGATAAAGAACATTCTCAATACGTACTTTGCTACACTGGAGACTCCTCCGATAGAGAGATCGTGTTTACGCGGAGCGAACTTTTCCTTGCAATGTTTACTTCGAAACTTCGAGAAAATTTCCCGAGTTGAACGAAACTTTCAATCTATCCTAACTCGCTCACACACCACACAGCGAAACGAACTGGTTGGTTCACAGCAGTGGTTCGAGGGCAACTCGCTGCGCGCGCGCATGAGCGGGCTTCGATCCCAGAAGTCCGCATCGTTAAAAGAATAGCTAAGGAACCGATTTAACGCACCAATCCCTCTTGAAGGTATTAACGGATTTATTTGTATTGCCGGTATCACCGATTTCGTAAGATGGGTGATTCTCGTTGATAAAAATGCAAAACCTTCATTAAATGTAATATCAACAATATGATTTCCCAAGATTACCTCATTTCAACTTATCTTATATATATAAAAAAAGAGATGATATAAACTTGATAAAAACATTTCTGGTTAAATTTCACGTTTACTGTTTATTATGTACGAATGTGTACATTTACCTTTCACGGATTTTTATAACCTAATTTCCATCTGATGTAATTCCAGAATTTCTCTTTCACGAATTAAGCGAATCCTATTCAGAGGAAGTTTGCCATGCGAGTTAATGGCCTTTTAGACTGTTTCTACGTGGTTTTTTACTCATTCCGAATAATGATAATATATATAATAGTCATATTAATAATAATTCTAATAATAAAATGCGTCTAATATCAATATTATTATTATTTCAGTAGATGAAACCTATTCACAAGGAACAAGCACACTAAGGGGCTATTGACTTGAAATTCAAGCTTTCAAGGAATGTTGGCTTAACCCTCCCACTCCCAACGCTATAGACCCCACACTGCAGCAGTAACTGATCATGATACAGAGCCAGTGATTTTTCCTCACCCTGGGGGGTTGGGGGTGGGTGGACGCGAACCAGCGAAATAATATAAAGCAGGCCTGTGCAACCTGCGGTCCTCAAGACTTTTCAGTGCGGCCCGATCCTTCATAAATAAATATCGTACAGTGTGGCCCTTGGGGCCAACTGCCACGCTGAAAATTTACTAAGCCCTAATTACTTAAATTCCTAAAATTCTCGTTTCGTCGAACTGTGTCGTAGTTCATAGGAGGATTTTTTTTTAAATGTTGTACAGAGTATTACATTCTCATGTCCTGTGAAGCCTTTTTGCAACTACAGAATGTTTTTCATAAGTAAGAAAAACAAGACTAATTATGCAGTTGGATTTTTCCTGACGCCGCCTTTCTAACACCCAGATGTGCGGCCCTCCATAACTTGGGATTTTTTACTATATAGTGAGTGGCCCTTCATTTGGAAACGTTGCACACCCTTCATATAAAGCAATGTGCGTACCTACTTTTCGTAGCACTAATAGCTACAGGCAACGATCAGTCAACTCCACGTTAGATTTTTCTTCGTCCGTCCTGGAGCCAGCAAGCCTATCTCACCACCAGCCCTTATAATATAAGAATACAAGATGATGGTACCTTGGTCAGAGCAGAGTACTCAGTCACAAGAAGGACAGTCGAAACGAGGAATTCTTAAGAGTTGAAATCGAAAGCATGCAATTTTTCACAAGCAGATCTACAGCTTAATATTTTCCATTAACCATTATTAGTGTGACGCCATCTTTTAAGACAGAACATTTCTTTGGCCTACGTATGACCCATGGCCGATCTCCATGTGGTTATTAATCATTTCAATAAGCAGTTTTAAAATTAATTAAAAAATGGGATGTTTATTATTCAAACGTCAATGCTGGAGTTGACAGCCTCATCAAAAGTGAATTTTTGATGTTAAGTTGATTCAATTTCATCAATGAATAACGATGTAAAGACAAAGAAAGACAAAGCAGAAGGGGAAATTTTATCGGTATTTTATCCCTTTAAGCTTAACTATACGAGGATTTTTTATCTAATTTTGTATGGCAAATGAGTAGATGAATATGGATTCATAAATAATATATACATCAATAAGCATACAGTCCTACATGAATGAGCAATTGAACAGTAAGATACTCTTACTGACAGAGAGAGAGAGAGAGAGAGAGAGAGAGAGAGAGAGAGAGCATGTGTGTTACTTGAATCAGTCATATATTACGAATCAGCATTAATTAAATGGGGAATAAAATAAAGGATGATTCAAAGTGTCACTTCCATCAGAAATTGAGAAACTGTCGCAGCTTAAATAATGGGAAAATTTCATCCCCTAAAAAAGCCAAGGCTTCGATGAAAAGTCAGAACCTCGAGAAAGGACCCACAACGATGGGAAAACGAAAGGAAATAAAAAGGATACATATCCACTTTCCCTGTAGTAGCACGCCTCCCCACCCTCAAAGAGGCCCCTCCCCGACACCTTCCGGAGACCCTCCCAACTCCCTCACAAAACACTTATCCTAATACAATCAAGACGAAGAGCCTTCTGCTACCCCGTCCCCCCTCCTCACACCAATCCCATCTCATCCCGTAGTCCCATCCCTGGCGATCCTTCCGGTTCGAATCATTGAGCTAACATGGCTCCGGAGGCTAATTTTTCCACCTCAAAAGACTCCTTCATCTGACGGCCCTTCGATGGAGCCAGTCGAGGACAATATCACTTCGAGGAACGTAACCCTGAGAAGCTTCGCCTAGTAAGGTCATGCTGCTTCTCAGAGGGAAATGACGAAAAGGTCTGACCCGAATCGGATGACCTGTGGTATTCAATCTAGCAAATTTCTCAAGTATCCCAGACTGGGGGAAAAAGAAAAAAAAAATCGGATACATCTAAAATTGGTAGCAGGAGGACCATCCAAGCAGGCTCCATCCAAGGTCGTCTCGGGCCATCTATCCCGAACAAGGGTTAATTGGTAAATAGGAGGCAGCAGTCACTCGTCACGCTTCACTGGAGGAAGAGTAGAGAGAGAGAGAGAGAGCGACGAGAATAAAGAAAAGGACAACCGAAGAGAAGGAAGGACTTTTCCAGTATTGCGGGAAAAAGATGGCGGTGGCGAAAGAGCGAGATTGATGTGGTGGAAAGATAGATGGTGGTTAGCCGCGACAAACGACCCGTCATGTTGGACGCGCCGAAGAATGACACCGGCTCTTACACAGATCAACTCCTAAAGAAAAAAAAAAACAAAAAAAAAAAAAAAAAAAAAAAAAAAACTACGAGGTTGGGAAGTGACAGAAATTAATCATCCTTAAGTGATAAAAGTCTGAGGGCTTACCTTAACATTGTTAGACGAATCATTGCTATTGGTATTGTATATTTATCTATCTATCTTCTGTCACTTAACAAAACGAGAAGCTACAAGCGTATTACAATTGTGCCCTAGATAGAGGCTGAGAAACAGAAATATATATAATAATATATATAATTATATATATATATATATATATATATATATATATATATATATATATATATGTATATGTTATATGAATATATTCTATACACACACACACATATATATATATATAACAGAAGTAGCAATGTTAGTAGCCGCTGTAATAATAGTGGTAGCAGGAATCATAATAATGCCAATGAAGTAGTTCCATCTCTTCAAGTCCTCATTCGGTGAGTTTTTACAAAATGAGGCTTCTCGCTTTCGCCATAATATTCCCGAATCAGCCAACCATAATAATTACCTTTTCAGTAACAGCCTCGTAAAAACCACCTTTCTACTTAGCAACGTCCTTTCGGCCTAGCTAGGGTTTCAAGTCTTGGATTTTATCCGTTCACTATTATATGTCAAGCTTCGTTAACCCTTTGATATTCTTTTCAACCTTCTGGTTAGATATGTGACAGTCAACGTAATGCGTAATGGTCTCGCTAAGATAACACAAGAGTAATTAAAGTAATAATAAAAATAAAGAAATGACGTCCACGTCATAAATTGGAATACCTATATTCCCTGTTGATAATGCTGCTTTCCTCAATGCCTATACGTGAACAAATTAAAAAGCAGGGAAAAAAAAAAAACATCCAGAAGGTAAAGGTATGGCGAAGACGATTCCAACAAAAGAGACTTGACGGATTCCTTCTTTCATTACCAAATGTCTCTCTGACGTAATATGTCGGTTTTCTCATCGTTATCATGGTTGAGGCATTCTACAGAATAAGGTTGAAGCGCTGGCTTAAAAGCCATTTCTATCGGAATAGCTGCCACAATAAAGAATTCCAAGAAGGCCGACTTGGAGAGTCTACTCCGGCAACATTTGTGAAGAGAGTCATTAAAGTTATTATGGTTGGAATAGATACGAACACACTTATGTAGTATATATATCTATCTTTATATATATATATATATATATATATATATATATATATATATATATATATATATATATATATATATATATATATATATTATACTATATATATATATATATATATATATATATATATATATATATAATACATACATATGGTATAGCACAAAGAAACCCGTACTTGAGAATATCCTTAAATCCAGGGTAGAAAGGTGGGTGAAACTGGGGACTTGGAACAAGTACTTTCGTAGCTTATTTCTACATTTGCGAGTTCACACACACACACACACACACACACACACACACACACACACACACACACACACATATATATATATATATATATATATATATATATATATATATATATATATATACATATATTCGTGCGTCTGTGTCTGTATTTAAGGGTATAAAGTATATTAAAGATGCTCTATTCCGAAAAGAGCATAATTCATTCCGTATAAATTAATATATTCACTGTTTCGTAGTTTATACTTTTCAAGTAACCATGTACCTGAAGGTAGATGATTTTACTTAAAAACAATACAATCCCAACCAACGTCCAACCATCCTCAGAGTTCCCATAGCAGAGAAATCTGCCTTGCATTGTCCCATACCTTCTTGAAGTTGCATTCCCGATATGAAATGACATCCCCAATGAGAAGCGACGTTTAAAAAATGAGAGATTTGTGCTAATGATGCAATGCTTTTCCATTAAAATGGTAATTACGGGGACGATATATATAACAAAGGTCTTGGGGCAAACCACTATCGATGTTGCTCTTAAGATGGGAGTCTTGGTATGCCTGATGTATGGTTTAGGAGAGAGAGAGAGAGAGAGAGAGAGAGAGAGAGAGAGAGAGAGAGAGAGAGAGAGAGAGAGAGAGAGATACGCTTTTCTATTGAACTCTCACTAATTGGATGAAAATCTTCCATAACAGCAATTTTCAGGGAACGACCTCAAAAATCAAGATATATTTCTAGATACAAGATAAGTTTGAAGATACGTGATGATCTCCCACTGAATCAGTGACAGATGTAAAAAAAAAAAATTAATGGTTCTTTGTCACTCAAAATATTGAACAAATATCACATTGGCAAAATTTATTACTAATAACGATATCTGTGTATGCTGAAAACAGACATTTCAAACATGTTTTATCAAAAATAATGGCAGAATTCACAGAATTGATTTTATACAAAATTCTTACAATTCTCCTTATGATTTGTCTTTATGGCTGTTTTGTAATACCAGCGTGCCAGAAAGACAAATAATAAGGAGAATTGAAAGAATTTTGTATAAAATCAATTCTGTGAATTCTGCCATTATTTTAAATGAAATATCAACGTTATCATTATATGGGCCATCATTTTTATCAATAATATATATAAAATAACAATACAATAACGATTTGGACGATGATAAGATGAATGATATAAACATACTAACTTGATTTTGATAACAATAAAAAAAACTAGCAGATTATTTATTCATTAATGGAAAAACACTCATGACATCATCGCCAATAACTGCAAAAGAACAAAGAATTAACAAAGAACGAAGAGAGAGCCCATAAACAGCCCCTCGCACCCCCTTCCCCCAAAAAATAAGGGGTTGGGGTGGTGCCCCTAGCAACATTCGCTCCTTCAGGAGAAATCCCTTGACTAAACTCCGCGCCTCGGAATGTGAGAAATTGCGTAGCTAATCGTCTATACCCGAAAGTTTAGTCCCACAGCTGCTCCGTGTCCAAACTAAGGCACTAAACCTACACATTTCTGGGGCGTGTAAGACTCGTATAAACCTTGAATAAAGTTCTTATGAAGAATATAATTAAGGTGCCTTTATTCCGGTGCAAAGCACACACACACACAGAGAAGAGAGAGAGAGAGAGAGAGAGAGAGAGAGAGAGAGAGAGATTAGTTCTTTTAAAGAATAAAATTGACATTTCTTTAATCTTTAGGGAGACAGACAGTTAATAGAAGAATGACATTCTTCAAAAAAATATCATTAACTTTCTTACATGTTTTGCAGAGAAAAGAGAGAGAGAGAGAGAGGAGAGAGAGAGAGAGAGAGAGAGAGAGAGTGGTACCAAGAATAAAGGCTCCTTGCAATACAACCAACGGGCTCTAATCGTTTCGCGAGTTAAAAAACCAAACTCTAATATAAGCTCATGCCCTTGTAAAAAAAAAAAAAAAACTTGATGCAAATACAGTCAATAGCGCATAAATACATCTGTGCAATACTGAATCATTTCCCCAAACATTATAAACAGAAACAATAAAAGGTTATGCGTAATTAACTGGTATTATTGGATAGCGTTCGTAGTAAGTCGGGAAAAAAAATCTCAGCATTAATGATATCTGCCGCCGCGAGAGCAATTATAAAAAAAACAACGCAGAACAATAAATTTTTAAAAATAGAGTGGTGAAACTCTAACAATATTTTAGTTTTCCATTATTGGATGGTCGTGGAAATAATAATAATAATAATAATAATAATAATAATAATAATAATAATAATAATAATAATAATATCAAATGTGCATTGACCTCTTTATTTACACTAGCAATATATCAATCCTTACTAAAAGCATATTCATCTGCTGTTTCATAAAAGTGACTCACTACTATGAGATTCAGGGCGTATGTAACACGGTTTTTTGGACTTTGCTCCTTATCAAAGCATCGGATGTAGCTGAAAGTTGACATGTGTATATTTTACAACCATACACAAATTTTGTTAGCATTAACAATAACCTAAACCCGATAGTTTTAATTTTTATAGAGTAAAAATTATCTACCCGACGCCATGGCCAATGATTACGAGCCAAGAGTTCGAAAAACATTAATTACGTAAGCAAGGTAAACACCGTTTGACGAAATGTTGCCCCGCCCATCCACCAGACAGAAACTGATTCACCTTGTTCCATCGGCTCTGAAACCCAAAGACTTTATGAATAGCCCTCAGTGTTATCCTGAATTATAACGAGGCCAAAGTGGTTGGAGCCTCATGAAGTCATCATTCTGACGATAATTATTGGTGAAGGTTTAAAGCCAAAATACGGTACTGGCTAATTTTCTTTTTCTCAGTAAATAGGTAGATAGCCAATAAATAAAAATTGCTTGACATTGGATATAGCAGTTATCAAATCAAGCTTGTCTACTATGTTTTTGAAAACTACCAACTATTCCTTACATCTTTTCAAACTGATTGTGACCTATAAAATAGACTGTAATTTCTTAGGAAACTTATTTTGGGAGTTAGACTAATAATCGAAGTGTTTTTTTTTTATTTATTAACATATTTTGTTGGTTTGTTCATTATGACAATTATCAGAGTTCATAAAGGTGTGCTGCTTTGCTTGTATTTAAATTTGTATGTCATTGTAGCCAGAGGTATAGCTTCGTTACGTATAGCCAATCATCCATCGAGAAAGAGGGAAGAAATGCTTTCATAAGTTACGTAACGAGTGCGTTCGAAACCTTTTCTCTGAGTAAGTTGGCCCGTCTTCAAAAAAAGTCACTTTCACATTACAAGTACCAAATTTATTCAACCTACGTAATGCAGAATACAGTCAAAATTTATGTGTAGTTATAATGTGTATTCTGAATAAGCGTTGTATTTATGAAATGCACAGATAAAAAGTTATTGCGAAAAAACCGTGTTACAGAGGCCCTGATCTCATAGTAATGTTTAACTATTACGTATGATGAATTCGTAAAGTAACTAAGTCTACGGGTATAACCAGCCCGCCCCGTTTCAACCGGGCAGATAATTCCAGCTTCCGTTTCAAGCGAATCCATTCCCAACCGCCCACCAACCTTAGGAGGAGGGATGAGGTAGAATGAAACCCCAATATATTATAAACCATCTTAGGGGTCCCCACTATAACCCTGCCAAGTTTCTGAATGACAGACGGACGGACGGACAGACATAACGCCCATTATAGTATAGTAAGATTGTTTAATGACAATAGCCAATAGCCTACGGGAGATGTACACCACATTTAGCTTTGGTCTTGACCAGACCTGGCTATCCAGCCTCTCTGATGGCTGTCCCTTGTGTGTATGTATACTTCACTTTAGTTCCTCACTTTGGAGAGCAGTAACGTGCATATGGTCTGTATTTCTTGTTTAAACACCCGATCTTCCATAGCAACATAATTTTTTATGGCATGGGTATACCCTAGTGATAATAAAACATCTGAATATATACAATATATATATATATATATTATATATATATATATATATTATATATATATGTATGCATGTAGTATATATGTACATATATATGTTTATGACATGGGCATACCCTAGTGGTAATAAAACATCTGATATATATATAATATATATATATTATATATATATATATATATATATATATATATATACATATATATATATATATACGTATTATTTAATATAATTTATATATATATATATATATATATATATACGTATATATATATATTATATATATATATATATAATATATCTGTGTGTGTATAATCGCACATCGTAAATATAAACTCTTCGACCGACACACAGACCCACTCAAAACACTCAGAAGACGTAAGCCATAGACAAATGCGACAAGTTGAGTTCCAAGAGGCGGACTGTCAGGGTCAGCTTGGATAGATGGCTTCCCGAGGAATACTTCGACCAGATTTATGTTACAATTCCAAACTAATTACAGAATCCAGCAAGGGAAGTTTCGATATTAATTAGAGGAAGTGATTTCTTCCGTTTTGGGTAATTCCGCCCCTAATGCCCCCCCCCCCCCCCCCCCCACACCCCCGAGGATTACGGTTCCAAATTGCCTTAGCCAAGAGTTGCATCTTTGTTTCGGGAAAGTCGTTCATTCTATTATATGGAGAGAAAAAAAAAAACATCTTATAGTATAGAACCCTAGATGTTACTTCATTACTTCACCCTCAGAAAATCTATGGAGACATATTTCCACACCTGCTAAGTAAACCTACACGTTCCTTCATTTCTCTCATATTGGATAAAGCCGAGAGAACATACATTTCATCTTATAGAAGTGGAATATAGAATTTAGGCCAAAGGCCAAGCACTCTGTAGACTATGAGGTCATTCAGAGCTGGAAAGGAAATTGAGAGTAGGTAATTGTTAAGAGAAGGTGGCTAGTAGGATAGAAGAAAGATCTGAACGGAGGTACAGTAAAAGAAATGACTGGGGTTGCAGCTAGGGGTCGAAGGGGCCCTGCAAAGAACCTTTAGTAATGCCTACAGTTCACCCCGTGAGGTGCACGGACAACACTACCAACCTACGGGAATTTCTCCATATGGTAACAGAATCTATATATGCCAATATATAAAAAGAAAGCTTACATATTCTTTCTTTACCTTCACATTGTATGTTAACCTGAAGAAACACCACCATTTATATGACAAGGAGACCTCCATATCCCTTCACTACTTTCAATGGTAAGAAAACTTAGTCCGTCTAATTTGAATGCCATGAAACTAAAATGAATGAAAATGTTAGAGCTTTCATCAATAAAGACGAAGCTGAACTCCGCTCTATACATCTATAAAATCCAATCTTAAGAATTCAGAAATGATGAAATGCAGTTGGGGTGAGAGAAGGAGTAGGATATGGGGTAAGAATTGGAATGGAAAAGGATATCCGTAAATAAAAAAACAACGCATTAGTTTAATCGAACTTTCTGTATACAGCGTATAATCAACGCCACTGAAAATAGATAAATCTTTCGGTGCTCTTCGTATAATGCTATGTGAGCCGCAGCCCACAAAACATTTAACCACGGCTCAATGGTGGCCTGTCCTATACCGTCGCCAGACGCACGATCATGGCTACCTTTAAACTTGAATAAAATAAAAACTAGTGTGGCTCGAGGGCTGTAATTTGGTATGTTTGATGATTGGAGGGTGGACAATATACACACCAATTTACAACCTTCTAGCCTAAGTAGTTTGTAAGAACTGAGGGCGGACAGACAGACAAATAGCAATCTCAATAGTTTTCTTTTACAGAAAAGGCAAAAGTTTAAGCTACGGATGAATATTGCCACATAGTGAAAAGGCAATGGAAAACGAATTGCAATGGAGTAAACATACCATGCGCATTGCCACATTTAGTTCTGAATCAATTTAGTTATTTAGTTCTTGATATGGTCACGTCAACTACTCCCTCGACCAGTCAGTTGT
>NC_061097.1:20604958-20667458 GCF_015104395.2 Macrobrachium nipponense
TACAGTCAAACATACATACTCCAAGAGAGTCTTTGATGGTTGATCAGTGTGCGGAAGTCCTCACTAATTCTCCCACTTCCATTACCACACTCGCAGGCTGCCTTAAGAGTATGGGGCTTTCGCTGCTAAAGGACCTGCTCAGTATAAACCACCAACTCTACAAAATGTTACATCTACAGTAATGTGTTCCCAATGCCTTTCTAACACTCCGAAACGATGGCTCGTTTAAGCATTATAGTCTACCATCACTCATTTTAGTTTTCTTTAAAAGAAAACTAATGAGATGGCTTTGTCTGTCCGTCCTCCGTCATATCTTAAAAACTACTGCGGTTAGAAGGCTGCAAATTGGTATGTTGATCACCCACCCTCCAACCATCAAACATACCAAATTGCAGCCCACTAGCCTCAGTAGTCTTTTTTTAAAGGTTAAATTAACCATGATCATGCGTCTGGCTCCGCAACAAACAGCCTGCTGAGAGTTTCATTCAGTATTATACACTGTACAGAAAACTCGATTGCGCCTAAGAAACTTGGCGCATTTTTTACTTCTTTTCTGTCATTCGTTCTGTAGAGCAATTCATGATCTTTCTAGAATGAATACAATGAACTGCGTTAACTTACAGTCTTTCTAAAGCAATTTATTTACGTAACTATAAAACCGATACAGAAGGCCAAAGTCGAAGTAATACTAAAGAGTAATTAAAGTCATTTTGTACAAAGCAAGGGTTACAAGTGATCATTAAATCGGGTTCTGGCTGAAACACAAAGGCAGCCGGTAATATGGCAAAGTTGTTGGTCAAGAGACTCAACTTTGTAGTTAAAAATAGATGAGATTTCTGTACAGCGTATAATCAGGACCACTGAAAATAGATCGGTATAACGCTGTACGAGCCGAGGCCCTTAAAGATTCAACCACGGCCTGGTGGTAGCCTGTCTTATATCGTTGCCAAACGTACGACTATGGCTAACTTTATCCTTAAATAAAATATAAATTACTATGGCTAGAAGGCTGCCATTTGGTATGTTTGTTGATTGGAGGGTGAATGATCTCCATACCAAATTGCAGCCCTCTAGCCTCTGTAATCTTTAAGATCTGAAGGCGGGCAGAAAAGCGCTGACAGACATACAGTCATCTAAATAGTTTTCTTTTACAGAAACCTAAAAAAACTGTTTTGTATGTTTAACCTGGTCTCGTCTTTTTCTGCGTAAAAACGGCTAGTTGGAAAGACTGTTAGGCATGAAGGCCCAAGGTAACTTTTGTCATAATCACAAATGTAGTCTCCTTGAATAATGAAAACCTTAAATTACATCAGGACTCTCAAGTACGTGGCTTAAACTTCTTAAAAATGTCTAAAATAAAGTCTTGGAAAAATGAAGGGTCTTATAGACAAACTGTATTTTCAGCATACATGACCAAGAGATAAATAATAATGTGCATTTAGCATATGCTTTATTATACTTAATAGTGAACGTTTAGAACTGAACGAATACATATTCATCTTACGAAATCTGAAAAGTGAACACTTGTAGCAAGAAATTAGAAACAAGATTACAGTACACAAAATCCTTAAGACTGGGCAATAAATGACCGAATTCGTATAAAAAATGGGAGGAAAAGTAACAAATAAAAATTATTTAAACATCCACTACAAAGACCAACATTCGGAGCTAAAATTTTAAACCAAAAGTTCCCGGCCAGAAAAGTATGGTTCAATAAACGGGGCGTAGCGTTTTTTTTTTTTTTCTTTTTTTTTCATGATAAAAAATCATACCATTGTAAAGCGTAAACTTTAGTATTGAGACGTTATTTTTATTGTTGCTTTCTTTTTTACCCTACGGGCTTTTCTATTTACTTTCGAGTGGGTCTACATGTGAGTGTGTGTGTTAGTGGGCCTTTGCGTGAGTGTGTGTATTAGTGTGTGCGTATTTTGTGTATTAGCCTCTGCTTGAGTATGGGGGTTCGAGCGAGAGTGTGCTCTTTAATTTAAATTTAAATATTGTGATCCAAGGAAGACAGTCTTTACTGTACGACGTGGTAGCATTGTCGATAAAGTTGTTCAGCCTTGGAAGATAAGAATCCACTATAAGTACAATAGTTCAATTGGAATCTTAATTCTTTTCTATCTACTGACAATTCCTTTATTCGTAACCCTAAGGATAACATAATGTATAAGACTGCAAGATTCACGCGTAGGATCAGACCATCCAACTCTGATTCGTAGCCCAATATGAAATTAAAATAAATAGATCCAAGGAAGACAGTCTTTTAAGTGTATAACGTGATAGTATTATATACAAAGCTATTCCTCCTCGGAAGCTAAGAATTTACGAACAAAATATTGTCTGTAGTGAGATTCTTTTGTGGCTAAGCTATGTCTCATGACATTGAGGTTCTGCCGTATACGTATTTAATTTCAATTTTGCCGTATACGTATTTAATTTTGCTTTTTCCTGGCGTAAAAAGCAGGCAAGGGAACATGTTACGTCAGATGTTCATACTATCTGTCTTGTCTTCAACTTGTAGCTTCTATTGCTCGATCAGCTAATAAAACTATGCAGGTTCACGATGGATACTTTTAGTAGAAAGCCTCCATATTTCTTATTTTGTTAATATATGGCACCTGGAACAGAGAACATGAATAACACGTTTTCCTTGACCATAATTGCGTGAATAGAAAGTAGACGTCCTTGTCACGGCGGTATGTAATGCGTATTTGTAATAGATGAGCACATAAATAAAATAAAGACATTTGTTCTGAGTATTATGCTACAGAATACCTCAAATAACGACCCGGTTTCAGATTATTTTACTCAATTTAGTTATTTTCTAAATCTTAGGCGTTGCTTCCTTATTATAAATATATGTAATTAATGGAAATAATTCCTTTTCCGGGTTTATTCTCCTAAGCCTAATTACAATGAATATATCATCTACAGTAATAAAATCCGAGTGGATCTTGTTTGTCCTCCCCTAAGTGACAGTAGGGGAGGCATGACACAGACAACACCTCCCCCCCCCCCCCCCCCCCCCCCCACCCCCCCCCCCCCCCCCCCCCCCTACAAACTGGTTTCTCCGCTCCGGGTGAGGGCAGGGTAAATAGCGGAACGGGAGGAGAGAAAAGACATCCACCGTCATCCTGCAAACCTGTTTGTCCGCCCCGGGTGGTGGCTAGGTAAGTAGTGTATCAGGCGGGTGGGGGAAACAGCAGCACCGTTCCAGCGCTTGTAGCGCACGCCGACATGCTTGTTCAAATATCATAATGGAAGAACGAGATAGCCCTTCTGGAGTGCGTAATCTTGACTGATTCCCAAAGCCCCTAGAAAAAACGCCTACCGGGCGGCACCCACCACCCGCCGGATAAGCAGCGCTCCAAGATGGCGCGCCCCCGATTTACGAGCCGGTGAACTCGCGTGTAGAAATGTTTCGGCCGAGTTTTCGTTCGTAGGCCTCTTAAGTCTCGGAATCCGAACTTCCGAGACTTTATGGGTCATCGGAAACCTTTTCATTTCCAAAAGAATGGATTATGGTCCCTGATCGGGGTAAAAAATAAAAATTACTTATGGTATTTCTTTCTTTATTACTTTTTCTCCCCGATACACTGAATTTCTATGTCGGTTTCTGTGTCCTTTTTTTATAGAAAAGTTTAATAAAAGTCTTTAAAATATTGGAAAACATTACAATTTAGCATCTCGCTCTTTGCAGCTCAATATAATAGCCCATTTGAAGCTTAAATTCATGACTGTCGTGTTTCTCAACCTGAGATGATTTCTGAAATGGAGCAATTTCTGTCAGACATCCATCGCCTTTAATACTTTCACCTTTGACCTTGATATTATTTCCACTCCCATTTGATCTCAGTGAATTATTCATCACAGCATTTGTCCACATTCACTACGTTCATCCTAACTTCTTTTCCTGGCTCATTAACGTAATTCACCTCGCAGCAATTCAGTTTTATGGACCATACATATATATTTCTTGACCACCTTTCCACTTTCATCCCTCAATGCCGGCTCTTTTCCAGTCCAACTGTGTACCTTTTTTTTTTCTTTCTTTTTAAGCACGAAATTTCGTATGCATTCCTTTCCTTACCCAATCTCTCAGTCTCATCTAGATTGCAACCACATTACTGTATCCACTCCTTTTTTTAACAATGAGAACATTTCTAAATCATCTTTCTGGTAGTCTTGTCATTTTCCTATCACTATCCCTGTCTTCAGTCCATTTTGCTTCAGTCATATTTCATGTATTTCTCCAAGTTCCTGCATCCTAATCTATTTTCCAGGCCCATCACTATATTTCAGCTAACTTTCATATTCAAACTCATTTTACAAATACATTCCTACTGCACCTCTTTCTCCATCCTACTGCTGCATTCCAGGCCCTTTTCCAGACCAATTCCCATCGCATCTACTTTTCCCCCATCTTACTGCTATATCCCAGGCATTCTTTTAAACCTGTTCCTATCACATCGAATATTCCATTTTACTAATATAGTCCTGGTATTCTTCTAAACCCATTACTATCGCATCTACTTTTCCATCTTACTGCTGTATTCCAGGCATTTTCCAGACCCATTACTATCATTTTATATATCCATCCTACTGGTGTACTCCAGGATTTTTTCCAGACCCATTACACTATCGTTTTATACTTCCATATTACTGATGCATTCCAGGCTTTTTCCAAGACCCATTACTATCGTTTTATATTTCCGCCCTACTGCTGTATTACAGTTTTTTCCAGACCTATTACTTTCTTCTTATACTTCCATCCTACTGCTGTATTCCAGGCTTTTTTTCCAGACTCCTTACTACCTTTTTATACTTCTATTCTACTGCTGTATTCCAGGCTTTTTTCCAGACCCATTACTAATGCTTTATACTTGCATCCTACTCGTGTATTCCAGGCTTTTTTCCAGACCCGTTACTAATGTTTTGATACTTGCATCCTACTGCTGTATTCCAGGCTTTTTTCCAGACTCCTTACTACTTTTTTATACTTCTATTCTACTGGTGTATTCCAGGTTTTTTTTCCAGATCCATTACTAATGTTTTTATACTAGCATCCTACTGCTGTATTCCAGGCTTTTTTTCCAGACCCCTTACTATCTTTTTATACTTCCATCCTATTGCTGTATTCCAGGATTTTTTCCAGACTCATTACTGATGTTTAATACTTTCATCGTACTGTTGTATTCCAGGCTTCTCCAGACCCATTCCAGAATCCCCATCCTTTTCTATCGCCATGCTTTGCCTCCGAGGCATTCTCCAAGTGCATCTGTTCCATGCTTTGTATTCGAGGCATTCTTCAGGTGCACCCCTTCTTCCAGCCCATTTTCCTGGCTAATCCATGTATCCTAGCCCCCACTTTTTTTCAGACCCATTCATGTATGCCAACCCGTTTCCAGATTCCGCTCCATGAATTTGGCAGTTGGCCCGACCATCGGTCTTCATGCGTTTTCCATGCGCTTTGATCATATCCCATTTGCTTCCCCATTAACAAGAGAGGATCTTCTGAAACACGTTTATAGACTCGCCGAATCACGTAACGAGTGAAACCCATTATATCCAGTGAACTAAAAATCGCCGGAGTAATTCTCTTTCATTATAAGAATGATTGCATTATAAAGGGATATTTGACTTCATTACGCTTCTCTCTATTATAGGTGGAGTCAGAATAAGGATGAATCGTTCTCATTAATATTCATTTTTGTTCATTAATTACGTTCATTCTCAAGCCACAAGTCTTGAATTGAACTCGGTAGATAATAAAGGAAAATAAGGGTGTGTGTGTGTGTGCGTGTATGTGTTTATATATATATATATATATATATATATATATATATATACATCTATATATACCCGTATATATATGTATATAATTTTATATATATATATATATATATATATATATATATATATATATATATATATATATATATATATATATATATATATATATATATATATATATATATATATATAGTATATATATATATATATATATATATATATATATATATATATATATAAACTCAATAAACTCAATAATACAAACATACTCCAGAGGAGTAGAGGTTCAAACAAACAAAGCAAGCAGGTAAATGGAGCGGTATTTAGGGTTAACCTTTTAATATGAAATAAGGAACCCGCGGGTGAATCCCAAAACCGCCTTTGCCCCCTCAAAACCATTAGTTGATAATATCGGGGAATAATGTGCAGCCGACCGCGGAGGAATTACTATTTAAAGTAGAAGAACGAAAACCCGAGACACACGAAACCGGCCTTTTGTTGTACACTGTCTTTATCTCGATACACACAGGCGTTCGTATAGCATACGTGTTTGCCCTCGAGTTCTGCACGATATCTCACAAGTTAAATTTTCTTAAAATTGGTTCAATCCGCACGTTTCCTTAGGACTGTAAAATACATTTAACACTGAAAGGTTTTAAAACTCCTGCACTTATTTATCAATGGTGTTGACGATACCCTTATCTCCTGAAGTATCTCCTGAAGTATTATATAAATGCTATCTCAGGAAATCATTACTGAAATGTACAACATGAATCGTATACGGCATAAAACAGTTAACCTCAAATGAAAATCGTTTGTACTGGATGTTTATCTTGGCGTCTGTCCAGTCGATAATCTCGAGAGGCAAGTAGAGTGGTTAATGTAACTTTCACATTCATGAATTATTCCTTGACTAACTGATAGATTACCATATAAAAGTTTCCCTCTCAATTTTTTAAATGTATATACTGCTTACGATTTCTACTTGCTTGTTTCCAAAATGATTCATTATTTTCCTTTAACTTGTTGTCAGTTTTTTAGTTTTCTGTAAACGAAAACAACTGAGATGGCTTCGTCTGTTCGCCCTCAGATCTCACAAACACCTGAGGCTAGAGGGCAGCAAATTACTATGTTGAACATCGATCCTCCAAACAGCAAACATACCAAAAATCGCAGCCGTGGTTAAGGTTTCATGAGCCGCAGCCCATACAGGTTTATACGCTGTACAAAAAAAAAAAAAAACTCAATTTTTTACTTGTTATTTGCATCCGAAAAATTCAAAGTTAATAAGATATATTTTTTGCAGGATATTTACTTTTCAAATGTATGGGGCAATCAACATAACGTCATCATGCAGCTCAGACCCGGCTGATATGATAAAAAAAAAGGCATGGAAAAAAAGAGCGGTACCTACGTAGTGTTAGATATTAAACTAAAATTGATGACACTGGGAGACTCAAGGCATTCACAAAAGAAGTAAATTGAATCAGAATTTTGGAAGAGAAATATTTAGTCTAAGCAAGAATCTTCGGGGAAAAATATTCACACAAAATAAAGATTGAGAGAGAAAAAACTGAATAATTCTTCGCCATCAAAACGTCCACAAACGTTAATCATGTTCCTGTTATAATTGCGTGGAGAGTTACCATGATAACGAATAATTAACATAAACACAAAATCAATAAGCTGCAATGTTTGGTCTGTGCCAAAGCAAGCATAAAACTGACTAACAACCGTAGAGGGTTCATTACGTAAGCCTTCGCTAACGTTATGCGCCTTGACATTTCGGCTATCTTACAGTTCGTCAAGGCTCTCTCTCTCTCTCTCTCTCTCTCTCTCTCTCTCTGATGTAACTTCCATTTACCATCTCCTTTTCTCTCTCTCTCTCTCTCTCTCTCTCTCTCTCTCTCTCTCTTCTTATGCTACTTTCTGTCACCATCTCTCTCTCTCTCTCTCTCTCTCTCTTCTTATGCTACTTTCTGTCACCATCTTTCACCATCTCTTTTATCTCTCTCTCTCTCTCTCTCTCTCTCTCTCTCTCTCTCTCTCTCCTTTCTTCATTTTACCTAATTTATCTTTATTTTATCCTTCATTATATTTTATCCATTTCCCCAATCTTTGTAAATCTAACCGTCCGCTCTTCCTCCTCCTACTCCTCCTCCTCCCCCTCCTCCTCTAATCTTCCGGCTCCCCCCTCACCCCCTTCTCATCTCTCTCCTTTACCTCTCTGCCTCGCTCTCCCTTACCTCTCACCACATCCCCCAACCCCCTGCCCCATCCCCTACCTCTTTTACCTCTCCCTCTTATCGCATGAGTAATATATGGAAGTATTTCAGTGGCAGGTATTGGGACCCGAGTTCGGCTCCCGACACTAAACGACGCCATTAAGGCAAGATGGCGGCCGGTGGAATCACTCGCGTCTCCGTACTGCATCTCTCTTCCGCCCGACATACTGGTGCTACTTACCGTAGGCGATGCTTGCAAGTGCGCTATTTGCATAAGGTGCGCTTGCATGCATGCATGCATGCAGCGTGCATGGCCGTAGGCAGTGTTCACTGACAAAAATATACAAACAGACACACTCAACCATAAGCATAATGTTCCGCATATATTTGTTATTATTTCTGCGAAAGTATTTTGGCTCAAGATGGTGTCGCACACATGCACACACACACACACAAACAAACACAAACACAGGGACATAAACAAAACCTCTGCATAGACATTTCTCTTAGCCCATGTTTTGTTTTCAAGTATTTTCATTGCAGACGGGTAAGCACGTTTGTAGTATACTATCCTAAACAGAATTGTCGCATATTCTTTATAAATATTTTTCTATATAAGTATTTGCTTCCAAGAAAGGCTCGCGCGTGCACACAGAGACAAACACGCACACGCACACACACACACGTTCACACATCCATACATCCAGTTACCCTGAGAATAACTTTTTCTCTAGAAACGATTTCTCGTCAAATTTATCTCGCCCACGAGACCACTCACACAGAAGTATAAACTTACAAAATTTGGTGAACGCACACATCTGCATTTTTATTTTTTCAGTTTTTACAAAGTGCCGCTGTTGAAGATGAGCTTATACATAAACATGCAGATCTTTGCGTATTTTGCTTGTGTTTGCCGCAAAACACATGCCATTCGATAACAAATATGCATACACCCACATGCAAACAAATGCACGAACACTCGTTTGTATTAAAAAAAAATAAGTGAGATGTTGATCATATGCTATTATTATTTGATGTGAAAGGAAGAGGCTGTAGTTATTTTGATTCTCAAGTTCATGTTATGAATGCTGTTATTATTAGCATATCATTTGGGGTTGACTATAAAAAAATGTCAATAAATATTTACTTTATTTTAAATCTGGTTTAGTATATTACTCGGGTTTCTTCAGCAAATGATTAGTAAGAATAACTAAGAGATGTCATAAATATTTACTTGATTTCAAATATGATTTTCTATTCAGTAAATGTGAAGTCTTCAATTTGGATACATAATTCATTTTGTATTTTTCAAATCAAGGTATGTGTGAAAAAGGTTTGAGTTTTTTTATTATTATTATTAGTTTGCAAATTCATCATTGTAATCGATTAAGTTTTTGCCGCTGATTTTCATTCCTGTTTACATAATAACGTGAGCCAATCAATTAAAGTAAGCAGTTCCTACTTCTCTCTCTCTCTCTCTCTCTCTCTCTCTCTCTCTCTCTCTCTCTCAGAATCAATAATAAAAGTTAACGACTTTTGTATACTTCCAAACGGTGACGGCCATACTTGCAATGCTTGGGAGAGTTCTCTCTCTCTCTCTCTCTCTCTCTCTCTCTCTCTCTCTCTCTCTCTCTCTCCAAACGTTTCAAAGAATTCCTGTTCCTTGCATGCTTCAAAATAAATACAGTCGCAGAGGCAATATATAGCCTGGCGCCCCCCCCCCCCCCCCCCCCCTCTCTCTCTCTCTCTCTCTCTCTCTCTCTCTCTCTCTCTCTCTCTCTCTCACACATTCAAAAAATGCTTGTAGACAACCAAGCAAACACAGTCTTAGAAGCGATGCATTCCAAAATCACTCCCCAGCCTCCCTCCTCCAAACCCCCCAACCTCTCTCTCTCTCTCTCTCTCTCTCTCTCTCTCTCTCTCTCTCTCGCAATGAAGCTGTCAGAAAATGTCAACTGCATCGTGAACGGGAGTCGATCGCGTCCCTGCATTGTTTCCTCAGCAGAGTCTCAATACCGAACGACACCTTTTTACGACTTGTGCCGAGATGCAGCCTCGAGCCTCACAATGAGACCGCCAGACGAAAAGGTCGGCCTCCTCCTCCACCTCCACCTCCGAAACTACCTGATGCGAAAGAGCTTGCAGAGCTTGGAGCTTAGTCAAGTTTTTTTTAGTAAAGGTACAGCACGCCAGCTTTAAAGTCCAAGTGCTGCGCTGACGCTGCTGACCTCCTCATCCTCCACCACGTGACAGTAATCATAATGATTGTTACTCATTTTGTTCAGTTACCATTCGCTCCCATTTCTGCGGGGTTCTCAGTCAGTAGTGTTTAGACGGCGTCGAAAAATTTCGGATTGCAAATAAAAATCTTTAAAAAAAATTTGATTTTGTTTCATAAACACATAAATGTATTATATATATATATATATATAATATATATATATATATATATATATATATATATATAATATATATATAATATATACATACATATATACGTATATATTGCCAAGAATTAAATTTCGTCAGCCATTATTAAAAGTAAGTAAGGTGAGGGAACACAACTGTAACACGCAATTGTAAAAAAAAATATATCCTTTTTTTATTATACATTTTAAACCAAGACCATTCAAACTAAGACCTGTACCTAACCCTAAAAAAAATTATGAGAGAGAAAAGCTTTGGCTTAAACACGTTGGAAAATGATAGATCCAATTCTTTAACGATGAAATTTTATCAGATTTTGGCAAAACAGTGGGAGGAAGATAATTCAAGGTTTTAGCAGTACTAGCAAACATATGTATACAGAAATTATGTATGATAGATTCGTAACGTAACGAAGTCTACTGGCATAACCAGCCCCGTTGCAGGTAATCCCTTCTCACCCCCACCACCTTCGGAGGGGGGAGGTAGGATGGAACCCCATTATTAACCATCTCAGGGGTCCCCACTATAACCCTGGCAAGTTTCATACCCATCGGACCAGCCGTTTGGCCGCGATTGAATGACAGACGGAAGGACAGACTTAACGCCCATTATAGTAAGATTAAGTAAGGAACAATTACTGAACCGCGCTAAACATGGGGCAATGTCTCCTACAGGTTAAGATTCCTACTCAGTCAAACTGAAAAACTACAGGTACACCATCTTTTTAGGACAAGCATAATCACCATGAAAATGTCGACTGAAATGAAAACCTTAGTCATCTTAGGGTAAAGTGAAGAAGGTACATTAAAAAGGCAAAGACCCCAGAGTCGCTTTTTCGTATCCATCCAAAATTCCGACACTTCTCAATAAGAGCGTTAGACAGGCTTATGCATAGAGATTCCATATCCGTGTCACTCCGTTATGGAGATACGATTTACATATACAGGCCCCCTACAACCATATTACCCTTCCATTCAGATGTATATGGTAGATGTAGAATCCACAATTGTATCTGCCCCTTACATATACAAGATTTACATTTAAAGTAGGGGAATCTACGGCATTTCTATGGTAATGTAAAAGGGATTAGCTAATGAACGCCTATCGATCTAGCGTGAAGATTTTTTTTATTGGTTATTAAGTTATTTATGTGAAGTTCCAGGTTTTGTTGAAATGAAAAGAAAAAAAAGCAAAGAGGTTCCGTGGCTTGTTGCAATTCTGTTTTTCTTATTGAACAGAGACTGAGTAACGGTTTTTTTCAGTGTAACATGAATAACCGAAATTGCTAGGGAAAAAGAAAGGGAAAAAATGCTATTTTCGAAAATATATGGATACATTTCAATTATCTCACGGACGTTCTTAATACCAAGCGTCACTGAAGTTTACAATAATTCTCAGAGGTCTTAAGTAATCACCAACGTTTACTGCTTAAAGCAACAAAAATAAGGATGCAAATATATCCAATTATATTCAAAATTACAAAATGGCTCTGTGCCACTGTAACTGCCAACTCTAAACTACTGCGGTCATTTAAGAAATGGCTGTAGGTCACAGTAACCAGGATTAATAGACTATTAATCCTGATAGTAACTGCCAGTTCGAAGATCGACGCTAACAACGTACAACAAACGCGAGCGGGACCTTAACTACCAATTGTACCATAATTAACAATGAATCTCCGTCTCAAAACTGCATTGTGGGAGTTAACATTACAAAGGACGACTAACCCACTGAAAGACATTCAGCTCTGTAAAACTCATTCTTAGAAGAAACATTGAATTTTGTCCTCTTTAAAAAGAATAAAATAAAAAAAAAAGGAGGATCAGAAATTACATTCAAAGAGCCACTTTACCAAAGATGATTGACCTCTTAAGGATATCCAATTTAGGGAGAATCCTTCCCAGATATCCTTTACAAAATAAAATTGTGAACTCCGAGGCAGGTTCTGAAGTTCCGAAAGTAAATTTGATAATGGAGGGAGAAGATAGATCAATTTAATTACGCTAGAAGAACAGGAAGTCCGGGAGAAGGGAGTCTCGTAGGGCCTGTAAGAGAATGTAATGGTAGAAGAGTCTTAAAGGGTTTAAGACTTATAGGCTTATCTTGTTCCTGGTTGTACTTCTAATGCAGATTCCTCAGCAAATGATTTAGAGCAAACCAATATGTCAGCAATTTTCAGTGTATAAACACTGATAAACACACGACTGGGCCCCACAGACAGAGGTAATTTGATACAGAAGAGTATAACAAAGCGTAATTGGGGTACTGGAAAACGATAGAGATAGAGAGGGAGAGAAAGACTTGAGTTGGGATTCCTGTACGAGAATCAACACTAAGGAATGCATAACAATTGAATGGAAACTTGTCAACGAAATGGAAAAGTTCAAACAGCAATATACAGCATTTGATGAGGTTATAATTTTTGGATTGCAGCATACACCATATTCACTGCGTACAAATATAACCCGTCCCTAAGATGAGGAACTAGGTACTCATCCTTTCCGCCAGGAGGCCGGCTTTCGAGGGTGCTATCCTCCTAGATTTTAGCGATGAGGTTGATAACCCCACGCCTTGCCCTGTGGATGTTCAAAGGCCTTACTATGCGATGACGGGATCTGTCACTAACCAATAACAACTAGGCCCACTGTTACTTGACCTTCGCTGATCAGACAACTAACAGCATAGCAAATATATATATCTATATCTATCCAATATATAATACATATATTATATATAGATTTAAATATGTATATATGTATAAAATATATACGTGTATATATATATATATATATATATATATATATATATATATATATATATATATATATATATATATATATATATATATATATATATATATATATATATATATATATATATATATATATATATATATATATATATATATATATATATATACGTGTATATAATACGTGTATATATATATATATATATATATATATGTATATAATATATATATATAAAATAATAATTTCCCAACAAGATCCCCTCTCTCTCTCTCTCTCTCTCTTCTCTTACTTGTTTGAACTTCACTCGCTCCATTTTGGAGCCACACAGATGGCCTGCTGGCTCATGCAAGCGCGCGCGCGCGAGCGGGTGGCGGAACGATCACTTTTAGCATTCATTTATGCAGACTTATTCTAATTCTTGAGACTGTCTCAGGGAAAAGGAAATGTCTCAACAAGAATCTTAAAAGACGCAATTCACTCCTTTGAGAGAAAAACTCGACTCTACAAAAAAAAAAAAAAAAAAAAAAAAAACTAATATATTTTCCATCTTGAAGTTTGCCGCTAAGGGAGAGTAGGGGTTTGTTTCAGGAAGTTTCAGTGATTTAACATTATTATCTAATAGTGTTCACGTACTCTCATGGAAAAAACTAAATTAGCTATTAACTTGCAAATCGAGCTGACTCACAATGGTATACTTATGTAAAAGACACATTGGTGAGAGTAATAAAATAGTAATCTTATTAATACAGTCAAATACAAAAAGGAAAAATATGCAAGATCGACTTTTTCTGCTCGCCGAGTTTGCTACATGAACCTAACCCGGTGCTAAAGCGAGGTCTATTCACTGAGAAATCCCATAAAAAGGCTTCTATCACAGGCTAGTGATATTTAAAAACAAAAAAGATATCTTCTGGAATTTTAATGATACTTTATGTCGATCCACTAGACTAGACAAACGTATTCCCTTTTTAAGTGACATACATTTCTGAATATTTCACCATTTTCATCCTTGAAGATCACTATTTTTTTTCTTTTTCATTCCATCTTCCGGTTTTATGTTTCTCTATGACTAACATTGGAGCACGGGCTACTGTGAGTAGCAAAGTGTCGACAATCAAACGCCTTGGTTAATGGCGGTGGCATTATGAATGTATTCTCCAGAGAAATAGGTACTTTGTCAACTTGACAGGTAAAGGGAATAACATGGAATACAAATCTCTCATTTACATTTTAGGTGCATGAATCTTATCCCTTGAAACCAGAGAACAAAACTAGAGAGCCCACTTTCCCTATGGAGCACCATAGCATTGTCTACTGCCATGAATACAAAAAATAAATTGTACAGTTAAATCATAACTATGAGTACAATCGTGTATTTACCCCGATCTTATACCAACACACACAAGCCCTACAACCATGATTAAAACCATACCGTGGAGTAAGCAGTACCACATTTTAACTTGGATCACATCAACATAGCGTCAATTGTTTGTAACCTTAATATTCTGAGCGGAACTTATTAGGAGACGCAAATACCATGCTTGAAACGCTATCAAATAAACACCATATGATCAGATTACCAAGGTAACTTAAACCATACTTTAGTCACCTCCACAGAAGCTGCTGTAACCATGACTTTGACAAGCATAAGGTATAAAACACCACAATAGCAGCTTGCACCAACAACTTGAAGAATACTGTGTAAAACACCAAAGAAACCAGCTTGCAACCATGACTTACTACACCATAAAATACTAAACAGCAAAGAAGTATATATTACAGTCTTTATGCTATGTCGCATGAAACCCTATACAGTTAGCTTTCAACCATGAACTAAACCATACTGCATTTCGCAACCAGACCAACGTGCCAGAGAAATACCCAGGCAGCCATGACACCCAAACAGCATAAAATACCTTGTCTTACCATAAGCATTAAGCGACCAAGACCCAATCGAGTAGGAGAGAGAGACAAACCCAGTCCTCCTCTTATCCGAGTAGTACTTCTTCCATCCGCCGTACCAGGCCGAGCTCAAAAGCCTTCGGAGATCCCCAAGCAATAAAGGAGGGAACAAAAAAAATTTCCCAAATCTCTCCGAGGATAATAACACCATTTCATTACCACCCAACTTCGCCGTGTCGTTGGTCGGTCTGCTTGTGTTTTCGAGTACGTGTGGGGACGGGGGAGCTAAGTTCGATGGTCCCAAGAAAAAGGGAGACTGCTAATGAGTTTTCTCGCTTTTATACCTCTACCAATTCAGTGCCTTTTTCATTGAGTGTTGTATCTATCTATCTATCTATCTATCTATTTTATCTATATATATATATATATATATATATATATATATATATATATATATATATATATAAAGACAAAATCCACGAAGTAAAGAGAAACGGTGTAGTTCTCCAAGGCCTTTCGACTTCTTGGCCTTTACTCAGCAAATGTTTCCTTCGTGGATTTATATATATATATATATATATATATATATATATATATATATATGTATATATATACATATATATATATATATATATATATATATATATATATATATATCATATATATATCTTGGCCACGTCCCATATTTTCGTGGTTCAGTTTATATATATATACATACATATATATATATATATATATATATATATATATATATATATATATATATATATATATATGTATCATTTAAGGAACAAATAGGATTTGGTAGTAATAATAATGACATAAAACAATTTCTAGAAACACCATTAATCTATTAACAATTCTTAAAAAAGATATATTACAGATACAATAACATTGCAACATAACTAAACACTGTTATAATTTTTGACTGAATACGCAGCTAGTCAGCCACGATGTTATGATAATAATAAAATAATAATAATAATAATAATAATAATAATAATAATAATAACCCCTCTTAAACACTGCTTCATTTACATGAAGTGGGACCTATGTGATTCAGCAACAAAGTTAATTAGTTGTATAAAAACTGTTTAGCAAGAACACCTAGTCTGTATTTTAAATTCTCACAGAAGTTGCCAAATAAAGAAAGAATTATTATAATAATAAGAATAGTCTCTCTCTCTCTCTCTCTCTCTCTCTCTCTCTCTCTCTCTCTCTCTCTCTCTCTCTCTCTCTCTCTCCGCATAACAAGACAAATTGAACAACAAACTATGAATAAAAAGGCTTAACCCCCATCATCCCCCAAAACAAAAAGAAAACCAAAAATAAATCAAAATGACAGATTACTGGCAACACAGAAACCACAACTTTGTTCGTAGGACACACCAAATTCCTTAGCAAATTCGGGCGGGCCGGTCGATAACTTTGGCACTGTGTTCGGATGAGTTTAACTTCGACTTGTGTCGTGATGCAATAAGCAGAGAGAGAGAGAGAGAGAGAGAGAGAGATGCTACGTCGGGAATTTCGGGTGAATTCTGTCAACTTGTCATGAACAGTCAACTCCGAATGAACAAATGCAAACTCATCATGAATCACGACTCTTAAACTGAATATATCGTAATATGTATTCGTACATAACGAAAATGTTGATAACATTGAAAACCTATAGCACCTATCATCAATAACTTTCATTTCATTACGACCTTGATGGTGTGCGATACGCTGCGCTGGAACCCGGCGCTGCCCGTCATGTCTCCTCCTACCTACCCCGCCCCTGACCCGGGCCGAACAAACAGTTTCGCGGGAGGAGGGTGGACGTGTCATGACTCTCCTACTCTCCCGATTTCCTACCTACTCCGGCCCCTCCCGGGGCGGACAAACAAGAAAGATCCACTCGGATTTTATTTTTATAGAAGATTATTCAAAATAAACCTGTATTCAAGTGAAGCAAGTCTAAAAAGCTCTTAGCTTATAACGGCGCAAGCATTTACAAAACAGAATATCCTTATTGCGAAACATGAAGGACAATTATAACATGAGTCGCCAAAATGTACATCATTGAAGTTTCCTTTCATGAACAATAGGGCTGAATCGGCAGTCACCAAAAGCTTTTCGCAATTTTGGTTTCTTTTAACAAAGCAGGAATCTGTTGTTAATTGTACATACTGCATGGTGAGAATACCTATAAAAAACGGTTTTATGGCTTCTGAACTCAAGCTATTATCCATACTACAATATAATCAATTGTTACCAGGAACACAGTGGATCAATTTTCTATTTATTTATAATATTCTCTCTTGGGGTTTACGTAATCACTATTCCAACATCGGGCAAAAACTGACTAACAAGCCTAATTACTGACATAATCTCCTCGGTATTGGTAGGATACCGAAATTAATCAAATTCCTTACACAAAAATATTCATACAAAATCAGATATCTGTCGTGATGGCATAAGAATTTATACACGGCCAAAAAACAAAGTACACATATACACACCAGGATTACCATTTTATATACCACATCCCGACATCTATCGTGATGCAATAACCACAGAGATGCCAAGTCGGAAATCTTTCCAAGTCACCATACTCAACAACCTTCAGTGCTTATAAAGGCACGCGAAAGGGAAAAGAAAATAAAGACACTAAGCGTGCAGACATATTTTAAGCAACGGATTTACTATTGTCAATAATGGAATGATAAAATTTCGGAATTACGCAGAAATACGCTTGAGAATTACTTTTGTTTCGATGGCTTTAATGGTTGTCCGATTTATCTTGGTTTTATTTCGTTCTAAGGCAACGAGGTTTTTTACGTTGTGCCCCTTTTGTTCCCCTCTTCCATAACTAGACAAGCTAGTCCTGTGCCCTAGGGCAGTGGTTCCCAAACTTGACCATACCAAGGACCCCCAAATATGATGAGTCCCAGCCGAGAACCCAAGCCAATCAAAAGTTATCATTACCAACGTAGTACATTTAACATTTGCATATTCCTACACAAAGTGAGTTAAGTAAATATATAAAATATTTTAAACTTTTTTTATTGCTTTATACTTAAGACAAAGTAAAATCGGTGAAAACGGAAACAATTTTTTTCTGGAACCCCGCAAAAAAAAAAAAGAAAATAAATCAAATCAAATAAATAAATAAATATATAAATAAAATCATTTTTTTTTTAAATTCGTTGAAAATAGCCGAAAATAAATAAGAAAAGTCATACCGTCACTGATACACATGCTAAGGAAACTTAACCTATACCGCCCTGTTTGACCTGAGGGCGAAGGGGTCTACCGATGTATACAAGACGCGTCCTATACTCCGTTTTTTTTCATCTGTCCATCTGCCTGGGGTGTTTTTGTATGGTAACACTGCGTCCCGGGCTTTAGATAGTTACATTCAGCTTACATTCAACGATTATAATAATATCCTATTTCGAATATTAACGGTGTAATTCGCATACAGTAAATTATTAAAACACTTTTCAGTTGCAAATGTACACCCAGATATCCTTTTATTTACCTAAAACTTACAATTAGCGTAACTATCTAAAGCCCGGGACGCAGTGCTACCATACAAAATACCACAGGCGGATGGACAGATGAAAAAAAAACAGTATAGTCATTTTAATTGGTAAATCCGCAAACATCTCTATCATTAATATATATCAATAGATAATGCTTTCAAATTTCAATTCCATTCGTGATATATCAGTTATCAAACTAAAATGGGCGAAAACTTATAGAGAACAAGTGCAAACGTCTATAAAGATTTTGTTTGTTTGTATGGTGCTTTTACGTTGCATGGAACCAGTGGTTATTCAGCAGCGGGACCAACGGCTTTACGTGACTTCCGAACCTCGTCGAGAGTGAATCTTCTGTCACCAGAAATACATATCTCTCATTCCTCAATGGAATGGCCGAGAGTCGAACCCGCGACCACCGAGGTGGGACGCTAATACCATACCAACCACGCCACTGAGGCGCTTCTAAATAGAGAGAACGTACTGAAGAGTCTACTGACAAATATACACATACATAAAAATATGATTTTTGAAGATTTTCTTTCCCACGGGTTCCTTCTTGTCCGTAATAAGAGACGAATTCATTCAGTCTCCTCTTCTCATAAATGTAATTATTTTTAATTGAGTAAAGGAGAGAGATACTGGGGTGGGGGTGTGGTGTGAGAGGGGGGGTGGGTGGGCGCCGGTTTGGACGAAAATTTCAGCAATTCATTGGCAAATTAATAAAATTAGATCAATTATATCAATAGAGTTCAAGAACTATGACAAACAGTCGCGATTGTAAGGGCAATTTTAATTTATAAGTTGAATTATACAATGATATGAGAACTCTAAAGAATACAAAAATAGAAATAAAATCTGGATTAAAAAATGGCCACTAAAGGAGACTTTTTGTAAAAGCATATTTTAGAAAATGTCAATATAACGGACCCTTGAAAATATATCGCTATATTACGATCCTCTCGTATATAACCATTTCGACGGCTCGGGAACAACAGTAATTCGAAAAAACATTTCAAAATAGAAGAATTCATATGCAAAATATAATACGCAATGATACCCTTCTGAAGTGTGCAAAGTACCCAGGTCTTTGTAATACCCCCTTCAGCCATTAGTTTCATTGCTTTGCCGTTTTTTTATTTGTCTCCTGCCTACCCCCCAACCCCAGCTGTCCAACTTCTTTGACTTTTAGTTTGGTCCTGTCACCAGAAACAAACGTGACACAGTGCTGGGACAGTAATAATAATAATAATAATATAATAATAATAATAATAATAATAATAATAATAATAATAATAATAATAATTTTAGTTTGATTACTAATTTATTATTAATGAAATAGATATTTGAAAGCCTTATCTTTTGAAAATCAGTAATAATCGAGATATTTGCGGATTTATCAATTAAAATTACATAGGACATCTTGTACGTAGGTAGACCCCTTCCCCTTCCCCCTCAAGTCAAACAGGGCGGCCTAGGTTAGGTTTCTCTACAATAATAAGATAATAATAATAATAATAATAATAATAATAATAATAATAATAATAATATTGAAAGGAAAGGAAATTCTCATTAATAAATCGCCCGATAACTTCGACAACGTTATGAGCTTCTCCGATGACTGATAGCACGGGCCGCATGGGAGAGGGAGGAGGGCGGGGAGGATGCCATTCTCTACCAACTATTACGGTCTGAACTTAACTATTAGTGAATTTTACTCGATTTGCTACTTTATTTTATCTAGTTGATGCTTGTTCCCATAGCGATATTCTACCTTGTGAAAATCGTTCGTGAGAGATAATCATCAGAAGGTTTTTTTAACAAATTTGTGGTCCTGCTTTCTTATCTGTAAATTTATATCTACTTCTGATACAAGTCACTGAATCATTCCAAGAAAATAAAAATGATTAACGCAGTTCATATTCAATGCAGTCTTTCATAAATTCCATGGGTTTGCTGATGCCGCCGATCAGTAAAGAAAAATATTCAAAATATTCAGATTTATAATGAATAATGAGATTTTTTGGGCGGTGAAAACGGTATGCGTTTTTGGCAACTATAGCGGTGTCAAACGCATGATCATGGCATGCAATTTGATATGTTTGATGATTGGAGAGTGGATGATCACATACCAATCTGCAGCCCTCTAGCCTCAGCAGTTTTTAAGATCTCAGGGCGAAGAGACAGATAGTCATCTCAATAGTTTTTTTTTACCCAAAGTCTAAAACTAACAGAAATTGGAAAAAAATGGGTTATCTAAAAGTGTCGAAACGCCGTAGAGTATATGATGACGAATGCTATAATATTAATCACATGCTAACAAGGGCTGATTTTTACAGATAAATAACTGAATAAACTGATGAATTGTGTAAAACGAATTCTGCGCATGTTGTTCACGAAGTAGGTATTGACGGCGATGATGATGATGTGCTATAAAGATTAATAACCAATATTAATGCTTAAGATTGTAGTTTCAACAGGCGCCAAAACGTCACATTCAACAGGCGAATGAAAAAGTTGAACACATAAATAGGGAATAAGAGAGCTAATTCACCCACACAAGAATTTAATTAAGGAATTACACTAGAAATGCAGGAATAGAGGAACAACACTAGTGGATAACACTAGAAAGGCAGAGCAAATTTCATCACCTTCAAGTACCAAAAAAAAAATAGTAATAATAATAATAATAATTATAACAACGAAAGTTGTATAACCTTCACCTCTCCAACAGTGGAAAAATGTACAGGATTAATACAAACGAAGTGAAGACAGGATCCCGTTTAACTAAATAAAAAAAAATCCACTAACTTCAGAAAACGGAAGTTAATAAAACCGTGAACGTCCTATAAAAAAAATTATTATAATCACAGAAAGACAAGAAACCAAATGAATCAAGCCGTGAACTTCTTATATAATAAATTATAAGAATTACAGAAAAAAAACAAGAAAACAGAAATGAATAAAGCCAGAACAGTGGTCGTCATACAAAGAATATAAGAATCGCAACGAAAAAAACAAACAAACAAACAAACAAAAAAACTATATTAATGGGGCATCACCAAATGCTGGAAAACTATAGAATTTCATCCACACTTTTTGGGAAACAAAAAAAAATCCAATAAAAAAATCTTTGCTTGGCAGAGTACAGTCTGTAACGAATTACAGTTTAGCTACGCCAGCCATCTGTCAGCCTCCTGAAACTGGGAACTTGTCTCTTAATGTTTTGCTCCTTCGAGGCGAAGGGCATTAAATCAAGACTGCTAAAAACCTGCTTTATACGAAAACTGTATCACGGAGGAAGGAAGGTCTTGCTATGAATATCTGGTGCAGAAATATATATATGAACAGTATATTGTGTTTGTTTGTATGTTTTGTTTGTTTGTACGGTGTTTTTACGTTGCATGGAACCCGTGCTCATTCAGCAACGGGACCAACGGCTTAACGCGACTTCCGAACCACGTTGAGAGTGAACTTCTATCACTAGAAATACACATCTCTTACCCCTCAGTGGAATGCCCGAGAATAGAACTCGCGGCCACCGAGGTGGCAGGCCAAGACCATACCGATCACGCCACTGAGGATCTTTAGTATATTGTGGCTGTTGCTGCTGTCACGGGTATTAGATTGTGCTAATCTATTACTAGTACGGGCTTTTGCCTATTATAGTTCCCTGTTGAGGTATGTTTTATTTCATATTGTGATTTATTCCTGAAGAATATTTATTGTTGCTCCACATGTAAAATCCTTCTTTCCGTTAATATTGAAAAATTAGTGGTTTTACATTAACTTTCGAACACTGATATTTACGTCTCAGACCTATTCCGTATTGATCTTCCACAAAATATCATTAGTATCACTGTACACCTAAACATTATACAGTGCCGATGTATTTCATTGTAAAACCTCGTAGTGCGAAACTGCTGTTTATATTGTATATAGTAAAGTTTATTTTTATTTCAGTTCACTAATTTACTCAATATCTCAGTAGTTACATTTATCTCATGTTCTCAGTTCTCTTTTTTTCTCCTTTTTCTTTTTTTCCTTTTTTTTCCTAATGGACATTCCGTTCAAAGTATGTTGGTCCATTAAGTTAATGAACTACATTTGATTCATAGGACTAAAAATACCAAAATCGACTTCAGAAAGTTCCTTTAAAAAAGAAAGCAATATTGCTTCCTCGTTTCCTGTTGATTCTACAACGGGGAAGTTTATTTCATTTATTTTTTTTTTACTCCACAAGAATAATTAATTCTCTGCTACGCATCTTACTCCGTGGAATGAACAAAACAAGTACAACAAGCAGTGAGGATTGCTTGCTATCTCCTAAACTTTCTTACCCGCCATCTCTCCCTCTCTCTCTCTCTCTCTCTCTCTCTCGCTCTCTCTCTCTCGCACACACACACACACATACCAATGCCCTCTTCACAGAAAGGGGATTCAAACAGGTCGTTTATCATTTTTCCATCTCTGGGGATGAAGACTTTTAAATGACAAATAATTTGGTGGTCAGTTCTGCCTACCTGCAACTAAGGCCCACCACCAACAGGGAGGCTAAATAAAGTGGAAGCATCCTTTGACCCGTGTGAATGAAAAGTCACTTGTAGTCCAGGAAATCCGGAAAATCTTTTATTTGAAGCCTCTGACTTTCCAAAATCCTGAATTCTTTTCTGTTTGCTAGGAAGTATGTTGAGTGAGATTGCTTTGCTTTTTCATTTCTTGCTTTATAAAGTTTGTTGAAATATGAAATAGATGGTTTTTATTCACTGTTCATTTTGTTTAGCGTATATATATATATATATATATATATATATATATATATATATATATAGTACTGGTAATCTTCTTAGGCACGAAGATATAGTAATTCAGTTGTATTCCACATAGGAAAATGAAAAAAGGTATATTTCAGAAAATGCCCAACAGTTTCGTCCTCCAATGGAAGAGGTCCATTGGAGGACGAAACTGTTGGGCATTTTCTGAAATATACCTTTTTTCATTTTCCTATGTGGAAGATACAACTGATATATATATATATATAATATATATATATATATATATATATATTATATAAGGAGGTGGATTCTTGCTCTCGTTGTTTATCGTATTTATGGTACCATCTCATTTTCCTTTACAGGAACCTGGTCGTGCTTAGCAGTTTTACAAGAATGATGAACAGGACTTCAAGACTTCCCACATATATTAATTGTACCTCGTCTATTGTGCTACTAAAGCAGCTCATGGAAGGCTTATATCAGCTTGTTTTTAGCTAATAATATTAAATGTTTTTTCTTATAGAAGCATGGGAATGTGGAATTCTATGGAAGACTTTTTCAACCTGTACCTTGTCTCCTGCCTTGCTTCAGTAATTTTCATTCACTCGCGACTGAAGATTCAGTTCCGGGGTGGAAGTTTGCTTGCATATTTTACATAATAATAATAATAATAATAATAATAATAATAATATAATAATAATAATAATAAAATAAAATAATAATAATAATAATAAAAATAATAATAATAATAATAATAATAATAATAATAATAATAATAATATAATAATAACAATAATAATTTCTATTTGATCAATGTATGGTAACATCACGCTAGTGATATTTCTACTTTAAATTGACTTCATTATTATTATTATTATTATTATTATTATTATTATTATTATTTTATTATTATTATTATTATTATTAGCCAAGCTGGGAAATATTCATTTGAATGGGTCTTATAAGTTACTAATTTTGGAAAGAAGGCGTCCTTAAAAAATATATTTATTCATCAACAGGCAAATAATTAAATAAATAGTTAGGTTATAACAAAACTGGTCTTTTGTCACATTCTTGCCCCAAAACCGTAACTAAAACATACTGATAACCATTACGTTGTTGCGTTGACGAAAATATCAATATAAGAAAATTAAAATGTCTCAGTTTAGCGTCGTAGCTCTAGGAATGCTTTATCAATTCTTTATCAATTCCAAGGAAGATCCAAGGGAATGCGTTAATAATTCCAAGGAAATTCCAAGTAAATACTCTAAAATTTCCAAGGAAATTCCAAAGGAATACTTTAACAATTCCAAAGAAATTCCAAGGGAATGTTTTAACAATTTCAAGGGAATGCTTCAACAATTCCAAGGAAATTCCAAGGGAATACTTTGATAATTCCAAAGAGATTCCAAGGGAATGCTTTAACAATGCCAAGGAAATTCCAAAGGAATGCTTCAACAATTCCAAGGAAATTCCAAGAGAAAGCTTTAACAATTCCAAGGAAATTCCAAGGGAATGCTATAACAATTCCAAAGACATTCCAAAGGAATACTATAACAATTCCAAGGTAATGCTTTAACAATTCAAAGGAAATTCCAAGGGAATACTTTAACAATTCCAAAGAAATTCCAAGGGAATGCTTTAATAATTCCAAGAGAAGTTTCAACAATTCCAAGGAAATTCCAAGGGAATACTTTTACAATTCCAAAGGTATTCCAAGGGAATATTTTAACAATTCCAAGGAAATTCCAAGTGAATGCTTCAACAATTCCAAGGAAATTCCAAGGGAATGCTTTAACAATCCCAAGGGAACTCCGAAGGATTTTTAGATGAATTCCAAAAGATTCCATAAAAAAGCACCGAGAATTCTGTGAAAATTCCATCTCATCGGTGTAAAACCTTCTCGAAAACGTCATGGAAATTCCGAGGGAACCTCATCGAAATTCTAAGGGAATTTCAAGGACAAGTAAAAAACAATAGAAAAATAATATAATAAGAATTTAAAAAATGAATATAATAAGATGTTAAACATAACAAAAATAATAATGAAAAGTTATTTGGAAATAAAATCCTGGAAAATCTACGGAACTTCCAGGAAATAACAAAAAAAAAAAAATTCATAGAATTCTTATCCCAATTTTCTCAGCTGGGACCTAACAATGAAAAGCCCTTTATCAAAACATTCAAAGGATTATAAACACTGAAAACGACTGCTGTGATAACAGCAGTGGCAATCAACCAGTCAGTCTCCTGCAAGCACTCAGGAGTTATTAAACAAAGCACACGCAGACATTCAATGCGGCTATCATAATTACGCTAATTACCGCGACCGGGTAATAACCGTTGTTGTGTTCTACACTGTAATCAGACAAAGGTCAAACCATCATGACATCTGAAGACAAATGGGGAATGTGAAAGATGCGACTTATGAAATACCAACTTTAATTTGTTTGTAGGATTTAAGTTCGACTTTCATTGCCGTTTATTACCTCAAATTAGAAAAAAAAATAAATCATGGCAAAAGATTATGAAATACTGAATTTCACAGCGTAATGAAATTTTAACTCTTATCAAGTGATTTAATGAGAAATTATTAAGTTTAATTTGTTTGAGAGTTATTAAACTCTCCATATCAAATTATCAACCGTCTTAAGTTATATGAAATTGAACTTATTCAGAACATAAGACCTTTTATTTTACTTCATTATAAAGGATATAATTTACTTTAGGTCCCAATAAAGCTTAAAATTATCTCCGATTTATTCAGATCAGTCCACTTTAATTATGAGATATTTTCTATTTCCTGACAAAAGACTGAATCCATTTAGTTTACCAGTGGAAAATGTCACGGTGGATTTCCTTGTGAATAAGATATTAAGAAGGATACTATGATCAATATATATATATATATATATATATATATATATATATATATATGTATATGTATGTATGTATGTATGTGTGTGTGTGTGTGCGTGCAGCGCTGCGTGTGTAGCTTTAAATTGGGGGCGTTTTAATTATCACTGCTTTGTGGCCCATGGAAACGAAGATGAAACATAACTCACTCCGTAACGAGAGCGTGCCTCATTGTAACAATCATCAAGCATTTATATATAATGATACAGGCGGGATTTTCCACCACCTTCATAGACCTCACTTTTAAAGGAAACACCTTTGTTCAGAGAGAGAGAGAGAGAGAGAGAGAGAGAGAGAGAGAGGTCTCCATAAACAAGAACAAGTCAAATTGACGGAGAAGGAAATTTTTGACAGATTCGGCAATAACCAAGAGAGAGAGAGAGAGAGAGAGAGAGAGAGAGAGAGAGAGAAATTTAAAATCTGCTATTACTTTATCCCTAAGTGAGCAGTAACGTTGCATACTGACGTACTTGTTGATACTCGAACCACTAGAGCCACTTGTTGATGCCTGCGCAAATCTCTCACGCTTCCCTTCACCTCTCTCTCTCTCTCTCTCTCTCTCTCTCTCTCTCTCGCTGAAATTTTATTGGCATAAATATATAAATAAACATTTATAATACGTACATATATATATATATATATATATATATATATATATATATATATATATATATATATATATATATGTACACGTGCTTCCTTATAACCGAGCAAACTCATATAGAGGCCTATGAAATTGAAAAATTCTATTATGATAGACTAGGCGTCGCATCATTAACGCCTATTAACGTAAAAGAGAAAAAAGTGAAGTCCACCGAATTACTCAAGGGTCATAATTGGTCTAATTCATTATTCAAATTAATGAGGACCTATGAGGGGGAGAGGGTAGGGGGGATGGACAGAGGAGAGGGAGTGAATTAGTCCGTTTAACGATTCGAGATCTTCCTTTTCTCTCTCTCTCTCTCTCTCTCTCTCTCTCTCTCTCTCTCTCTCTCTCTCTCTCCTCTCCTCTCTCTTCCTCTCTCTCTCTCTCTCTCTCTCTTCTTCTTCTGTAAGTGGGGGTTGGGATGGGTGTGGGAGGGGGCGTGATAACCTACACTCTCTTTTCTCATTCCTAAAATCTGATCCTACCCGTTTCTCTGAACAGATACTTCGGACTTCCTTATAAGGATTATGAGAAACTACGCATTCTCACCATAGCTCATTCTCAGTCATTCACTTTCTAATTCTCACTGTTCTTCATACTCTCTGTCCAGAAACTTAAAATGCTCTTCGCTCCTTATCTCAAGTCTGTCTAAAATCCTTATAACTGGTTCATATAACCTTAAGACACTTTTAACCCACCCTCCCCAAATTCTAAGAGCTAGCCCATCCCCAGGTCAGACGGCCCAATCGTTTGAGGGCCAAAGTCGCCAATTCTCCAATTCAATTACTCTAATTTCGGGGTCCTCTCGATTTTCAGGCGCTAATGACCTCTACTATGTAAGTCATAATCATTCTTTTTCAGATCAGGCGATCGTAATTACTGCAGTTCTAATGGGTTTATTCGGAGAATTTCTATAAGAGAGACTATTTGGAAACTGAATCATTAGTTTACAAAAGTTTACATCGATAAGGATGTAAACACTAAGTCTAAAATTATTTTGAATAATTACTAAGCTGGATATTTGTTAACTACTTCGAATAATATATATATATATATATATATATATATATATATATATATATATATATATATATAGTATATTACATTATCTATATACATATATATATATATATATATATACTATACATATACATATATATATATATATATATAATATATATTGTATACATATACAATAAAAATAACTTTTTAAAGGATATCACTTAGAGAGAGAGAGAGAGAGAGAGAGAGAGAGAGAGAGAGAGAATCAAAAACTTTGAGCGAAGTATCATATCTAAAAGAACGAGCTGGACTGAAATCACTCGAAGCTTTCCATGGAAAGTGTTTGTGGCTCTCACAGGGCACCGACGTCTCTTGTGATAGCGCGTAATTGGCCGACGACTCTTTACATAACTCGTATAAGTTTTAATTTGATCTCTATGAACTTAGTCTTAACAGTCATTGCTTTTTAATTCTGACGGTGACTTCCCGTGCCAATTAGCTTTTTGCTGCTGTAGTTGGGGGACTCATTATTGTCGTACTGGCTAATTCACTTCTCATACCTTTGCCAGACATGCCGAGTTTCATATAGAGGAAAGAACAAAGTCTGCGTGCTAATTAATTCTCTGAATTTCGCACAGCAATCTTCACGGCTTTCAATCTTAATTCGAAATTTGGTATTCTGTATTTTTCTTTCAAGCTGGTTGAGTTTTTTTTTTCTTGATACTCATCTTTATTATTAATTTGGGAAACTATCCATTTTTGGAAACGTAGCAATTTAACAGCAATTTTCTTTTGTTAAGTGAATGTTAGGCTATTTCAAATAAAAATAATAAGATTGTCCACATTTTCGGCGATTTGTTTTTAATTTTCAACTCGTATAAATAAACAATTTATCCTTTCCCTCTGATGACTAATTTCTCTGAAAATATCTGTACATCTTTTCAAGAGAACTAGAACGGCCGAAGGTTTTCCAGCAAATAAATATATATATATATATATGCAGAAGCCAGGTACTATGTCGTACCCCATATATATATATATATATATATATATATATATATATATATATATATATATATATATATATATATATATATATATAATATATATATATATATATATATATATATATATATATATATATATATATATATATATATATATATATATATATATATATATATATATATATATATATATATATATATATATATATTCGAAGGAAAATGAGGTATAAAAGGTAGAACCGTTATAAGAAGCAGGCAGACAGGATCGGCAGATGAAAAAAGAGTCTACGGTATTATGACGTTAAGTTTCGATTTGTCTATATTTTTTTACGATAGCAAGGATGATTACCATTCCTCAATCCTACCTTAGTTTTGTAGTAGCCTGCTCGCGAGCGCGCGAGCGCATATATATATATATACGTATGAATGTCTATAATGATATATATATTTATATAACGTTTTACTTTTGAACTCAAAACTTCAGTACTTCCTGATACTTTCTTACTTTCAGATACACTTTCTACTGAAAACCTCGAAATCCGGAAAGAAATAAATGATGGCATCTTCATTCTCTGCGACCTTTGAAAAAAGACCGAGTGAAAAAAGACTGAGGTTGGTGCTAATCCACTACACCATAAGGAAGGGTAAGAAATTACTACAGCAGATGCGCACCGTTATGTAAAATTGGTGCAATTTTAGATACTGACTTAAAATAAAAACTCCTCTCACGCCAGAAACATATTTTTTGGCTTTATAAACTAGAATATATTGATGTTACTGGTTACGCATAATCGTATTACTTGCAGACCCATTATCATGTGTCTAGTCAACTGAAACTGCCTACAAGTTTTTTGTTTGTTTGTTTGTTTGTTTGGTGTATTTACGTTGCATGGAACCAGTGGTTATTCAGCAACGGAACCAACGGCTTTACGTGATTTCCGAACCCCGTCGAGAGTGAGCTTCTATCACCAGAAATACACATCTCTAACACTTCAATGGAATGCCCGAGAATCGAACTCGCAGCCACCGAGGTGGCAGGTCAAGACCATACCGATCACGGCACTGAGGCTCTGTTTTTGTTTGTTCTCCATATGAAATATGAGGACATACTCTGAGGATATAGGTCAGTAGTATATCTAAAGAATCAATAGTTGTTTTACGGGATCACACGAAAGGAATCCCCTGGGGTTGTCAGACTAAATTTTAATTATTTTTTTCAACTTTTTCTTCGTTTTCTACCGTTTAACTTATATTCTTTTCCTAAGGTGCATTCTCTTTGGCAGTCATATATCTGATTTACATTACTCGAACACAAATAATAAATAGATAACTATAAAAATACCATTATTACATCAATAATAATGAAACATAGTTATTATTTTCATGAGGCAAATCCAAATTCTTTTCCTCCAAGTCTCTCCCACCATCCTCTTTCGCTTACCAGCGAGAGAGAGAGAGAGAAGAAAAAGCAAGAGAAAAAAAGATAAGATGACTGGATTCCGCCATTACGCCTCGTTATGGCGGAATCTATCACTGTAATTTGAAGAGAAAGCTTTTCGGTGGTGCATTTCCATCAAGGGCCAACGACTCGAATCAAAAAACCAGGTGAGGGATGAAAGAGGGAAGGAATAGGTCAGGGCGAGGAAGCCTGGGGGAGGAGGGGGGCGGTCTCCCTCCCCTCGGGTTCCCCTCGGATGGGGGTGGAGAGGAGGGAGGCAGGCGAGAAGTAAGGGAGTGAAGAACTTGATTGAGACATTTTTACTGCTTCGAGGTTTTGGCTTTTTAGCTTTCTGTTAAAGAAAACTATTGAGATGGCTGTTTGTCTGTCCGTCCGCACTTTTTCTGTCCGCACTCAGATCTTAAAAAACTAATGAAACTAAACTAGAGGGCTGCAAATTAGTATGTTTGTCATCCACCCTCCAATCATCAAACATACGGAACTGCATCCCTCTTGCCTTAATAGTTTTTATTTTTATTCGAGGTTAAAGTTAGCAATGAACGTGCATCCGGCGCCGCTATAGGTGCCAACAAGACAGGCCACCACCAGGCCGTGGCTGAGTTTCATGGACTGCGGCTGAGGGTTTCATGGACCGTGACTCTACATGAACGGTGAAAAAAAGCTCATTTTTGAGAACTTCTAGATAACAGTGATGTTGGTGGACATCAGAGAAAATTCTACGATTGTGTTGAAAATATCACATCAAAAGCCGTAGAGTCTTTAACACATACCTATGCCATTGCCGGCATGCATTCTTTTGAGCAGAAATGTTCATTAGTTGCCGAGTGATCAACTGAGGGTTTTTTTACACACACACGCACACACACACACACGCACACACACATTATATATATATATTATATATATATATTATATACATATATATACATACACCTATATAGAGAATCTTATTGCATGTTAAGCAGCAAAATAATAAACAGAATGAAGTGCAAGAGAATCTCTTTATGGGTGTGTATATATATATATATATATATATTATAATATATATTTATATATATATATATATATATATATATATATATATATATATATATATATATATATATGTATATATATACTCTACATATATATACATATAAATAAGTATATGTGTGTATATTCTTTAATGTACACGAAAGTGTGTATGCATGCTACTGTACAAAGCTTTCCATGTTTACGAAATACACAGTCACCATAAACACACTTCCTTTCCTTGAAGACCACGAATGAAAGCAAAAGTGTATATAAAGGTAAGAAAAGTCCATGAGGGTTGACAAATCTCCCGCAAGCAGCTTACGCCCCTTATGGTGACTGGAAGCGTTTTCCAAAAACCTCTCTCGTGATATTTGCGATTTCCTTTGCCAGCCTCCACTATTTCCAGAACAGGTTATGATCCGGTGCAGTGGCAGATCCGCAAAATTTAGCTTTTGTACGAAGGGAATTCTCTTAAAACAGCTTCTCGTCGTGTGTTATTTACATTTAGCACGAGTGTTTGCAGTTAGTAATTTAAGACTAAGGGTTTGTCAGTATCGGTTTGCATCCAACGTCAACCTATAGTGTGAAACATTTAACATAATCCGATCAACTTACGATGACATTAGTTATCCCAAAACGTAGCCTCATTTCTCAAATTCTTTATTTTTGTTTTACTTGACAATCTCTCCATGTAAGAAACAGAATAGCCAAAGTAAATATTGGAAATAAAGCTTATTATTATTATTATTATTATTAATATTATTATTATTATTATTATTATTATTATTATTATTATTATTATCCTCTCCCACTCTCCAAAGCCACTGTCTTTCCAGCTGTGTTCCGTTACGTTATTTTCCTTTCCCCGTCAGCGTTATTTCTATGCGTCCGATCCACGATCCCTAACTTTCCCTCCCACTATTTAGATGATAATCAAATTCGACGCCTACTATAGTCTTTCCCCTTTTCAACCCAATCCCAAAACCTCCGCTGGGTCTGGGCAAGATCGAGAGGTATTGATGCTGATTAGCTTGTTCAAGCAAAATTGGACGGAAAAAAATATGTACATTTGTATACGGACGTGAAATATATATATATATATATATATATATATATATATATATATATATATATATATGTATATATATATATATATACATATATATATATATATATATATATATATATATATATATATATATATATATATATATATATATATATATATCATAATCTCCCTTCACAGTACAACACAGTCTCTGAGAATAAACGCAATGAGGACTTGTCCAATCCCAGATGAAGATTGAGGCTCATTCGCCCTTTTGAGCAGATTCTCTTGCTCTGTATGGTTCTAATCTCCCTTATTTTGAAAACTGTGCCCAAAGTTACTCTCTCTCTCTCTCTCTCTCTCTCTCTCTCTCTCTCTCTCTCTCTCAAGTTAGTAGGTAATCTCCTTGACTTACGATCACAATATTCAGTGTCATTAATTTAACATATAAGTGACAAATGTAAAAATGATGCACGGAAACCTATAATTATTCATACCTACATCAATATACCGAGTCGTACTTATTGAGAAAAGAAACCCAAAAAGTCGTACCTTAAATGTCTCTTAGCAATGGACGCAACAGACGAAAATAAAATTCAGTTTTCAGTCTGATGGAGAGCAATTAAAAAATGTGTCCTGCTTGAATACAAAATAAGGATGCTAATGCAAACTGTTTTTAGATATATATATATATATATATATATATATATATATATATATATATATATATATATATATATATATATATATAATATATATATATATATATTATTTATATATATATATATATATTTATATATATATATATATATATATATATATATATATATATATATATATATATATATATATATATAGTATACAGTTATGTATGCATATATTCTTACTGGCTGGTGGTATAATTGGCACTCACAGTAAGTTTAGAAACCAAATAAGTAGACATTCCTAAAAAAAATTCTGCTATTAAAGCAAAACTTTCAACTAAAATTACACTTTAGTGTGTTCGAAGACTATACATAAAACCTAACTGTGAATTCAAAAAGCAGTTCATAAAATATCCTTCAAACATTACTCTGATAAGTAAAGTTTGCAAAAAATTTTAATCTCTTCAACACTTCTCAAAATATTTCTCGGCAAATCGACAACTGAGGAGATGAGACAGATAACGTATTCATTATCTGGTTTCTAAAAACCAAAAATTGTTGTGTTCAAATTTCAATATGGTTGATAAACTGCTAACTCTACAATTTTTTTTTATTAACAATTAACCTGTAAAAGAAAAATGTACTAAATATTTTATATACATCTATCAAGTACATGAAACTCAGTTTCTTCAGTTAAAGATATAGGAAGTTTATCTCTTGTGAAGCATGTATCTTAAAATTAACATTGACAATTGAAATTTGGGATCTGGAGAGGCAACTAAAAGAAGAAAATGGACAGTAAGATGGGATACTATTACATTTTTATCTCTGACACTTTTTGGCAGCAATTTAATTCAAGATAAAATGGGTCACTAAAGGCTTGCCAAGGCTAGAATCAAGGTGGGGTGAAAGGAGGTGGGGTTGGGGGGAGGATGGAAATGAAAGGCGTATGGGAAATGGGGGTTGGGAGGTTGAGGTGGAGGCTGGAAGACGGGACAGGGTAATAAAGGTTAGTGGATAAGAGAATATGAAAATGAGGAGAGGTATGCAGAGGACCATGCAAACATAACTGCCTTTTATTCTCTCTCTCTCTCTCTCTCTCTCTCTCTCTCTCTCTCTCTCTCTGCGACATCTTACCATGAGCCGGAGATGGAGGCGTTGCATGAACGAGGACGAAGTTGTTCCCGGATTTTGGTCCTGTGAAAGGGGAGAGAAAAGCAGAACACAGTCAAGAACCCACCACCTGAAGAAGGGACCACAAGGACACAAAAACTTTTAGGGAAGAAGTACAACGAGAGAGAGAGAGAGAGAGAGAGAGAGAGAGAGAGAGAGAGAGAGAGAGAGGAAATATACCACGATGTACCTATGGAGACAAATTTCCTCGGTAATGAGGGAAAAAAGAGAGCAACAGGAATAGACATGTGCATCTAATGGGTGAAATTACCTAATGGTGAGAGAGAGAGAGAGAGAGAGAGAGAGAGAGAGAGAGAGAGAGAGAGAGAGAGAGAGAGAGACTCTTCACCATCATTAGTGCAATATAATATTATATTTTAAATATTACGTTACAGATACACATTACTATAATGCCAGAAAAAACTTACGCCCAAAGGGCATTATAACTGATAAGTACAAAGGCTCTATTCAGCATCCGACCCCGTGCCTTTTACTTTAGATACAGATACTTAATCCTGACTGAGCAGATGCACTTATCAAGTTACTTATGAGTGTAAATTATAACTGACATCGCTATTATGGGGCATTTGTGTTAATAACTCCGAAAGGTGTTTATGTACAAAGGACGAAACTATGATATATATGTGTATGTGTATGTATACTATATATATATATATATATATATATATATATATATATATATATATATAATGATATGCATTATCAATTATCAGAAAGAGAGAAAGTTCCATTCACCTTGATGCAAAAGAGAGGAAGAGGGTAAGATGCCAGTGACCGCACTGAAGAGACTTAACATAAAAGGAAGACCAGAATTTCATATTTAAAAACTGCATATCAAAGCAATAAAAAGAATGACCCGAAGAAGGAAATTAGAAGATAACCAAAAGATTTGACTAATTTTGCTGTCAGAATGTTGTTCTGCTTTAGACTGCTTTAGAAGGCGCAATCATATTCACCTTTCACATTCTGAAGGATGAATAAGAAATTTACATTCGCTAACAGTTTCGCAGTTGTAATTTTCAAGGAAGAATAAGAAAATTAAGAAAAAAGAACTTGAAGGCGAATAAGTATACAGAGTGATTAGGTTATAAAATATTTATATGTATAAAAGCTTAATCTTATAAATAACAAATGGACTTAGAAAATAAGGTAAATACTTCTGAAATCTTAACCTTATGACGAACTTAAATCTAGTTACCACATATATACATGCTCAAACAAATTACACTATTTTTTTTTAATCGTCATTATGCGGGAATATTATTTAAACCAATTAAATGAGAGAAGACAAGCACTTAAATATATACAATTAAATATATACTACGCATGTGTACTCACAGAATATATTAAATCATTATACAATTATTATTATAATTGAAAACATATCTTCCATAGATAAAAGAATTGGTCTTTTTAAAAATGATCGTAGCGGTTGTTCTAATATTATGATAATTTGTTTTTCTGTAAATATATTTTTATTATAATATACATATATATATATATATATATATATATATATATATATATATATATATATATATATATATACACACATCATCGAGTTTCATATAGTACATACCCAAGCTACAAATGTTCTTCAATATTCAATTCGCTCTATCTCAGAATTGATATATTTTCATATATGTTAACCGAAGGGGAATTTTTTAATTGATAATAATTTCGTCCTCTCGCAGACTCGAACCAGTTGGCCGAGTCCGTAATAACGTCACTGAAGTCCTCTGTGTGCTGGTTCGAATCCACGAGAGGACGAAATTATTATCAACTAAAAAATCCCCCATTGGTTAACATACATGAAAATATAATAATTCCGAGGTAGTGCGAATTGGATATTAAAGGTAATTTGTAGCTTATTAAGCATAAATGATATATATATATATATATATATATATATATTTATAATATACATATACATACATATGTGTATATATATATATATATATATATATATATATATCATATAATATATGTATTTGAAATAGCCACAATATACTCTTAATTTCTTCACACCTGCTGGATATGCTTTTCACTGCCAAGGCCAAAATCGTTACCTCACCTCCCTACTGCAACTTGGGATTAATTTTTTTTTTTTTTTTTTTTTTGCCCGGGGTGGGGGGAGGGGCTAGAATTTGTAGTGATAAGCGTATCTAAAAATAAAGCCTGGAAAAATCCATAAATCAAGGATTTTTTTGGATTTTTATTTTACCTTTAAAAATACATGTATTCGGGCAAGGCAACGAAACCAAAATTATTTTCAAAAGAATTGCTTAAATATCAGTTTCCAATGTCATTTAATTTTTTTGTTCTCATCCATATTAACAATAAATTTGTCGAAAATCTACATTTGTTTCCAAGACAGCTTATGTTCCTGACTTTGTTTTTATTTGAATACATACATTTTCTTTAGCAAATTGTTTAACCTCGGTTATCTTATTGATAAAGGAAATAGGATTTCATAAATGTTATCTCTTACAACATTTCTTCTCCTCCGCTTTCATTCACAAAGATGTTCTCTCCCATATCAACAGAACATTGGCTTCCACCAGTGCGTAAAGAACACATCCTTATTTCTCCCACTCTTGGTTCTCATTCACCCACGTATTTCTTCTTTCTTAGCAAATGTACGTTGGTTTCCAGTTTTTTTTTTTTTTATTTCTTAAAAAAAAAGAAAAAAAAACACACACACACAATTGTTCTCCCTCGGACGGAGGTGGCCGGTGACAGCATACAATACAAGTATTCTTTAGCGGGAACAATAGCGACATACCCCAAGGAGCAGACCGAAAACCCTTTAGTTAAATGAAGCACCAAGGGGATTTTGTACCTGGCAGACGACATTTTTAAATGGGGGCGGAGGAGGAGGAGGAGGAGGAGGAGAAGGAGGGGTCAGTGGTTAGAAAGGAAGGGTTTAACTTAATTACTGAGAGTGATTTGCATATAAGTTGAAAGGGGATTATACACATATATATATAGATTATATATATATACCATATCTATATATATATATATATATATATATATATATATATATATATTCATATATATATATAATATCATTCATTCATTCAAGCTACAAATGTCCTTTAATATCTAATTCGCTCTACCTCGGAACTGATATATTTTCATATATGTACCGAAGGGGAATTTTTAGTCGATAATAATTTCGTACCCCCCCATGGGATCGAACCACCGTCCAGTGGACGGGAAAACGAAATCAGAAACGGACAGTGACTCGATAGCGTCACTGTCCGTTTCTGATTTCGTTTCCCGTCCACTGCACGGTGGTTCGATCCCATGGGAGACGAAATTATTATCGAATAAAAATTCCCCTTCGGTACATATATGAAAATATATCAATTCCGAGGTAGAGCGAATTAGATATTAAAGGACATTGTAGCTCGATGATATATGAATAGATTATATATATAATATATTATAATATATAATTATTATTATAACATATATAGAATATATAGATAATAAAAAAAAAAAATTTTTATTATTAAAAACAATATAGATATATTATCATATATATATACAATATATATATATATATAATAATAGATATATATAATAAGATCCCCCCCCCCTAATACCATACATTATCATATATAAATATAGAGTAGAATGTGATAGATAGACCATATTAGATATATGCAAGTGGAATGTAATATATATATATATATATATATATATAGATATATATATACTATAATATATATAATATATATATATATATATATATATGTGTGTGTGTGTGTGTGTGTGTGTGTGTGTGTATGTATATATACACACACACAAACATATACCCAAATGGAATAGATATCAGAGGCCATCAGCCCCACAGGCTAGAAGGAAGTTTCCACAGAACGGGAAGAAGCAATGAAAACTTAATTAGCAGAATAATGAATACGAATAATCTATGACTGAATACATAACCGATTATAAACAAATATCCGAATTCAGCTAAACATCAGTGTGACGCTGGAATGGATCTCTTCAAGAGCATTCCAGCCTCTTTAACATCAATAACAGGAAGACCGTCCAGCATTTTACTATAAAGGGGATGAAAGATCTATGGCGAGAGCAGTTCGATATCGTAGAACTCCCAACAGCATGACTAAGATCTATAGAGGAGTTCCTTAGATCTTTATGTAGACGATGGATCTCGTACTGAAGAACATTAGATCTTGTGTAGAAGAAATAAATATCCTCTGACGACTATTTAAATCTTAATCATAGTAGCTAGGGATACCAAACCACATATTTGAAAAAAATCCAGAAAAAAATCTGACGAATGCGAAGTTTGACCGTCATTATGAATAATGTCTACTACAATTCTGGCAAAATTAGATTTTTTTATGTGATGTGAATAGAAAATATTAAGAAGCATTAAATACAGTGTTTCTTGTAGCCAAGGGAATAGTTGAGTCGAGGAAGGGTTATGAGATCAGATTATCAATTGGAATATAATAATAATAATAATAAAAATAATAATAATAATAATACCTTTTTTTCCACAATATTACAGTGGGTATTCTTACAATGCTTGCTTTGAAGGAGTTCGGTCATATTCTCCTCTGATTCTACCATTTTACTGATCTGTGAAGGTTAAAAATTTCTGTGGGCTGATAATTTCCATGTGGGGTGATAAAAATTTCTATGTGGGGTGATATAAATTCCATGTGGGGTGATAAAAATTTCTATGTGGGGCGATAAAAATTCCCATGTGGGGGGATGAAAATCTCTATGTGGGGTGATAAAAATTTCCATGTGGGGTGATAAAAATTTTTATGTGGGGTGATCCACCAAGTGCAACAAGAGTAGCATCATCTGCACGCCGTGCTACTCTACAAAACGGTGAAATATACCGAGTTTAAGAGCAAGGGGGCTAGAAATATTGAGAGAGAGAGAGAGAGAGAGAGAGAGAGAGAGAGAGAGAGAGAGAGAGAGGAAAAGCTGGTGAACGTCTGGGGACCGATTTCATCTCAATGAAAGTAATCGGAAAAACATTAGCCGAATTAAAACCCCGTTGGATTTTCGGAGTCGACCGAAAGATTCAGTGGCGGGGCCATATATCAAAATCATAAATTCATAAATACGCCGCAGCTCTCATGCTAACGACGTCTTTTGAGATGAGGTGCCCGCTAGGTAGGAAAAAACAAAGGAAGGAGAGAGAGAGAGAGAGAGAGAGAGAGAGAGAGAGAGGAGAGAGAGAGCTTTCTGAAAGAAAGGGAGTGTTTACATTTTCAAGAAATAACTGAGGTTCATAGCTAATTTTCGGGGGGGGGTGGGGTGAGGTTCATTGGGTGGTGGGGTTGGAGTTGGGCCTCGGATATCTACAAATAATAAGATCCAAAAAAGAAAATGCTTCCAAAAATATTGCTTCTAATTAACACCAGATATGATGACACGAGAGATGGTCTGGTCTTATCGCTTTCTTCATGGTTAAACCCGTCTCCTTAATTTCTTTTCTTTTTCTTGGTTTTTTTGTGTTTTATTTTTAACAGAACAAAGATTAAAAAAAAAGAATAAAATGGCGCACATTCATATAAACCTTCGACGGTGATTGACTAAACACATACAAGCCATATTAGTCAGAGAAGTAATATCTAACTATTATTATTAAGAAAGACTGAAATTTGAATTGCAAAATAAGTTATAATCCAAACGTAGGTTTTTGACAACTGAATACCTAATAAATAAATAAGCCTATAACGAACCTATCGTGAGAATTTACCCTTATACACTAGAATTTACCTTAAGGAAATTATCCGCTACAAATAAAGATCTCTGTTTCAAATAACTGACGTGAGGATCCAGTGGATTGCTGCAAAATTCTGCTTATTTAGATACCTATAAATAACGACAATATCATCTTTATGATTAAGGATGACATATGGGCCTCGCGGTTCGCAATGAATTGTGTATCTGGTAGGTGAGCGACTTTGGTAGTCGCAACCTGGGTTAAAGAGGGCACGGGCTAAGCTAATTCACCCTAACAGACTCAAAGTCTAATAAAATCTTTTATTTGTCTTTGAACAGACTTGCCGCAAACCGGAAGGCTAGCGAATTCTGCCGTGTTGCATAAACGAAGTTATTCAAGAAGTGGAAGGAATAGCAAATTTTTATCATTATTATTATTATTATTATTATTATTATTATTATTATTATTATTATTATTATTATTAATTTTTTCTATCACAGTCCTCCAGTTCGACTAGGTGGTATATATTTATAGTGTGGGGTTCCGGGTTGCATCCTGCCTCCTTTGGAGTCCATCACTTTTCTTACTATTATTAATATTATTTTTAATATTATTATTTCGGTAGATGAAACTTCTTCACATGAAACAAGCACCACTGACTTAAAATTCACAAAAAGACGGCACATTTCATTATTGGAAGACTGAACTGAAAGAAATTTTCCATCCAAACAAAAATTTATTTCATCATGAAAGTAATCCTAGACTAAACAAAAATAAAAATCTATTCCGCAACTCGTAAGGCAATTTCTCCTGCAGTAAAACTACGCTTGAGAGAGAGCGCCAATTACTGAAAAATCCGTGTTCTTTGATGTTTATGCTCTTTCTAGAATTATAATTTTTTTTGCTAATTAATGAAACAATTATTCCACAATTTCAAAAATAAATAAATAAATAAATAAAGGATATTAATAATAATAATTATTATTATTATTATATTATTATTATTATTATTATTATTGATTATTATTATTATTATTATCATTATTGGAGAAAAAATTCACAGTTATGTAAATGTACATATATTTGAATAACTGTGGATTTGTTTCTCTATTTGAAGACTTGTGCTACTATGAGGATTTTCTAATTATTATTATCATCATCATTATTATTATTATTATTATATTGAGGTCATGTTGAAATTGTGGCATAATTAATAACTGGGATGGAGGCCATGTTGTAGGGCCGTTATTAAAACCCTGCTGTTTCAAAGACATTGAGCCGTTGAAACAGCAATGCTTTTAATGATAAATTATTATTATTATTATTATTATTATTATTATTATCATTATTATTATTATTATTATTATTATTATTATTCCTAAAATCTCACTTTACTTCTCAACAACCCGAAAAACAAATAAAATGTCTATTCCTTTTACTAATATTATTATTGGCGGTTTCGAAAATCACACATTCCTCCATAAATGGAAAAGAAAATACACCTCAGAAACAAAAATAAAAAAATAAAATATATAAAAGTTTCGAAAAACCCACTTTCTTCCATATGTAGAAAAGAAAATACAACTAAGAAACAAACAAAAAACAAAAATACAAAAAATACAAAAAAGCAAAAAAGAGGGAAACATTTCGTACATTCAATAACACAGCGCACCGATCCATTGAGAGAGAGAGAGAGAGAGAGAGAGAGAGAGAGAGATAAAATTCCGGAGCCAATATCCCACGCTAATCGCTGGCGCGTGAAATGTCGGAAGGTTCGACGGGGAAGGAGGTTTGTGGTTTTAAAGCTGTTCTTTGTAATGAATCTCGCGGTGACAGCGAAGGTGTGATGAAATGATGCTGGGTTTAACTAAGGCGATAAAAAGAAGACGAGGGCGAGGCGTGATATCGATCCAGAACGCTTTTATGGTTGTGCGCGGTTAACCAAATATTAAGGGCTGCACGAACCAGGAGCGGGGTGCGTGTTATAAGGGATCTTTTTAGGCATGCACGGACAGGAAAAACCTTGTGGCAATAGATTAGTAAAGGTATGATCAACACGAAAACATATGCGTGTTTTACAGATCAATGGATATAAGAATGGAAATACATAAATTACATACATATAGTGTGCAGGTGTGCGCTTACAAAAGAGAGAGAGAGAGAGAGAGAGAGAGAGAGAGAGAGAGAGAGAGAGAGAGAGAACACTATACTGGAACATGGAGATGTCTTCCCGTAGAGTTTGCCCAATCACAATTATAATTCCAGATTAGTTCATGAACACATCTTTCGCGTGCTTGTACTTTCATGGATTTTATATAAGAATGATAGGTGGCAAAAAAATATTTACAGATGATTTTTTTTTTTTTTTTTTTTTAACCTTTTGGCAAGACTTTGAACTTGGAGACAATTTTCATTCCATTTGGAACAAATATTTTCCGCCATTTGGAACAAATATTTTCCGATTTTGAACAAATTATTTCATCTTTGGAATAATATTCCATTCGGATCAACAACAGCTTTTCCCAGCTTGGAGCAACTATGTTTATCCAATGCGGAACATCAATCTCCAACCAGGAAACGCTGTATTTTCCGTGCGATACAACAATTTTTCAGATCCTGAACAACAACCACTTTTTCCTCCCACTCTGGAACAATAAGTTATTTTCCAATTTGGAACACAACCTCCTCCCCGAGGACGATGATCAATTTCCCCATCACGGGCGCTGGCTTTAATTAAGATCTCATTTACCACCGAAGTGGTTCACCTCAAAGATACGCGGAGGTAATGACGCTATCGTCGACTTGCTCTTAAGATTCGAATACGTCGGGAAAGCAGTTTCTCTGAAGAGAGTCAGTCGCATCTTCAAGCTGGTAAATAGTTGTCGGGGAAGTATGCTTGTAATAATCACCGGAGAGAGAGGAGAGAGAGAGAGAGAGAGAGAGAGAGAGAGAGGCCAAGCCACTGGAACCTATAAGATCATTCAGCGCAGGAATGGAAATTGACAGTAAAAGGATTGAAAGGTGTAACAGGAGGAGGATAACCTCCCACCTAGTTGCACTATGAATCAAATGTTAGGAGTGTGTGGAAAGTAAGATGGAAGAAAGAGAATATGAATGGAGGTACAGCAAAACGAACAAGAGAGAGAGAGAGAGAGAGAGAGAGAGAGAAAGAGAGGATATTTTTTGAACTGTTTTTAGAGGATTTTTAGTGATTAATTGAAACATAAAACAGCTACCAAAGTAATGTGCTAAAATCTTCCAAAAAACAACCAGATTAAACAAATGAAAATGATAAAAACTGCGAAATCGGCGGCTTAAATGGGCGCGCTCTTGCGCATTCTTGAGCAAGCCCTTGCACCCTGCGGAAAATAAGTGGTTCCGGAGGAGGAGATAACGGTAAGAGAATCCTTAGGAGTGAGTAATGCCCAAGACTCTGAATAGGATTATTGCCTGAAGAAGCACCGAAGTAGCAGAGGTCAACAGTTTTCTTCGGAAATCTTTATTAATAAAAGAGTGTCCTCTTTGGTGCTTGCATGCCGTTACAAGAGCCACGTTTATTTGATGAATGTTTCATAAAGCTAATGATTCAATATTCTAATATTGAACACAAAAGGCGTGATCCGACCTCTAGCTTACAAGGGGCGCATGTGAGATTTCCCTCCCACCACCCCCCCTCACGCATTAAGTACTAAACATTATATTCCTAGCTTTTAACGCAAATTAAAACTTGCTAAAAGCTAAGGTCAAATAGAGCGTTGTTTCACCAACGTAAATTGAAATAAATTCGCTATATTTTATTAGAAATAATTAATCTGTTCTGTTTAATATGCACTTTATTTATTTTTTAAATAAAATTTTCCTTCTAATAAATAAATCATAAACATCCTATCCTAAAATTCCTGTCTCTTTAACTCAACGTGAAACACCTTTTTCAGACCTTTTTAGGCTCTTCCATAGACCTTTCCTAACAGCCCCCCACCACACAACAACAACAACAACAACAACAACAACATATTAGTTTGTAAGCTTTCCGAGTAAACGAAAACAAGAGAGAATAATGATAATGATGGTTTTCATTATCAGTAGTTCACATACTGAAATGAAGAAGACAGTAAGGCCATTATGCTACCTTCAGTAACAGAATACTCAACTATGAAGTATGTAGCAAGACAGAGGTGAGAAAAATATATACTAAAGCGTTAAAAAAAATAACAAATGAACAAGTTAATACAAAACACAAAACACCCATCTGTGCATGTCTATCTGTCTGTCTGTGTGTTTGTGCGTATGTACATACAAAAAAGTTTATAGTGTTTGCACGTATAATCATATGTATGTATGTATAGATATATTTATATATATATATATATATATATATATATATATATATATATATATATATATATATATATATATATATATATATAAATCATGCAGATGGAAAATCAATGTATATTAAAGACAGGTCCCATACAGATCGGTCGGAAAAAGCTGGGTGAGTTACAGCTGACAAAAGGATGTGATATTTAACCAAAATGTGAAGCTTTTCGGTTGTCGTTTTTGATCGTTGTCATTCCAACCTATTCCAAAGGTCTGATTCATACAATAGCACAAACTCGCTCTCTCTCTCTCTCTCTCTCTCTCTCTCTCTCTCTCTCTCTCTCTCTCTCTCTTTCTTTCTCTCTCTCTCTCTCTCATACACAAACCAGGGAAGAAAAATACATTATTTTTATTTCCCATACATAAAATGTAAGACCATCACATCCGCTCTCTACCGGTCCGTGTGTCTGCCCGTCTCTCTCGAACAAAAGCACAAGAAGAACCACAAGTTCTTTGGCTGTATCAAAGAGCCAGCGTTATGACCGCCTTAAATCTACTGGAACACAATGAAGACGACCCTGAGAGCGTTGTTCAGCACACTTCCAGAGACACAAGTTAAACAAAGGTAAACTAAGCTATACGATTGCCCCGTGCGTGTGTTAACAATAAACGGTAATTTCCGCGTACCAGCCACCATCTATTTCAGCGTTGGAGAGAGAGAGAGAGAGAGAGAGAGAGAGAGAGAGAGAGAGAGTCTTCATCCTCCTCAGCGTTGAAGGTTATCCAGAGTGAAGTGAGCTCAAAGAAAGATGCTCTGTGGACAGAAGCTCATACTTTTTTTTTTTTTTTTTCGTTGATTGTCTTGGCTGAGATCCCCTGCCGAGATGATGGCACAGGGGGCTCTTGCCCTGTTAAATGGAAAAACAGAAGACGGAGGAGAAAGAAAATGGGATCAAAAGAATTTCTGTCAATACCGTCATTCGCAAATCTATTCGCCGATTTTTTAAAAGTCTAAATATCAAAAAAGCTTTCCAGTATCTTTTATTACTCTCGTGATAAGGTTAAGTTCTCTTTTGAAGAATATTACCTTTAGACAGTACTGCCGATTCGACGCCTAAAGCTGCATATTGCAGGCTAAGCAAAAAGTCCATAAACTCTATGTTCAGTCCTACCTGTGCGAATAAGTGGAGGGATGAATAGTAAAAATGCGTGAATTCAAGGACTACATAGGTAGACGAAATATCGTATAAGAAAAAATAGCGAGAACATAGGTTTCAGATTGCAAACGAATGAGAGGGAATGCTTTTAGGAGAGCCTGAATCTGTGCCTGCCCGAGTTTGAACAATAATAAAGGGTGGTTGTGCTATGTAATGCATGTTTGTATGTATTCAGTTCTTGTGGAAATGTGTTTGGAGATGGGGTCGATGGTTGGGAATAAATGGCTTCCGAAAAATAGCGTTCATAAATATCCTTAGAAAAAGGATAACAGAGAGGAAAAGAATTTGCTAGATTGTATTTGTACCCAAGGGATAGGTGATCCTATTAATCGACATAATGGCAAGAAAAGGAGAATCTGCAAGTATATTAGATCATTATTTTTATCGAATAAAAAGTAGACATACACAGGAGTCTAAGTTGGAAAGGACGGGATGAACTACAGTGGTAAATGCAATTAAAACAAGTGACTGATAAAGGATAATAGCCTGTAAGATGGAATAAAATATGTTATACAACACAGAAGTGGGTTGAAAAAAGATAAGAAGGATTTCATGGAGAGTTCACAGAGGCAGAAGAAGAAGAAGAAGCCTTTGTGGTAATAAGAAGCCAGCAGGAGGGAATAGAAAACATTATAAAAAAACATTAAGTGCTGGGATAACGAATGAGAGGTTTACAGAGAACATTGCGGAGCAATTGCATGCTAGAAGAGATCACGTGCAGGTATAGAAAAACTGCAGAGTTTACAGTCCAAAACAAAAGAAACCGAGAGAAAGCGTGCATGTTTCGAAAATAGAAAGGTAAATGTGAGCATGAACTTTGGTGAGAGTTAAGTTTTTCTATTGGGAAGTAATGCTGAGAAACGTTTATATACTTATATATATATATATATATATATATATATATATATATATATATATATATATATATACTACATAAGTTTCTGACACTAATCGGGATCGAACCCAGGTCTTCTAATTGAAAGGCAGGGCCACTACTACCCACTGAATCACACAAGGCACAAAGGGAAGTTGGAACTTATGTGGTTCAGTTGGTAGTCTTCCTGGCCTTTCAACTGCAAGGCCGGGGTTCGATCCTAATGTGATTCAGAAATTTATTTCTGTCCCCATGTAGCTGTATATATCTATATATATATATATATATATATATATATATATATATATATATATATATATATATATATATATATATATATATATATATATATATATATCTATATATCGAGCTACAATGTCCTTTAATATCTAATTCGCTCTACCTCGGAATTAATATATTTTCATATATGCTTAACCGAAGGGGAATTTTTTCTCGATAATAGACTTGCCTGGACCAGGGCGCGAACCCATGGATCCTTTCAAATAAGTAAATATATATATATATATATATATATATATATATATATATATATATATGTATATATATATATATTTACTTATTATATACATATATATAATATATGTATATATATATCATATATATAAATATTCATATATAATACATATATCTATCTATATATATATATATATATATATATATATATATATATATATATATATATATATATATATATATATACACATATATAAGCATATTGATGGAAAAAATAAATATGTAACGACAATCATTGCCTTCAGGACAAAAAGGAGGAAATCGGCCCATCCCGCATTCAGAAGGGTTAGAGCGAGTGTTGATATAGGAGCGCTTCCTTCGAATTGCATTAGAAGGCGAAGAAAGGCGGTGGGAGGGGTATGATGGAAGATAGAGGTTGGGTGGGGAGTGGGAGTGGGAGTCTAGGAGGGGAGGGATGGAGGGGAGGGAGGGAAGGAGGGAGGAGGGACACAGCGGGCAAAAATGAACACGGAAAGAAAACATGGAGAAGGCGGCGGAGAAGAGGAGCTTGTTGGTTTTAAATCAAAGAGTACAATTGGGTCCCGTCGGAGTGGTGTGGCCTCGCCACACACGATCTCGTTTTCACTTCTGCTTCCGTCATAAAGACGAAGCAAGCATTTATTTATCTTTAATCTGTTCCTCTTTAATCACCAGGAGTAAGCAGCGGCGCATACATTTAAAGAGGAAAAGGGGAAATTATGTGCAAGGTGATTGTCGCGCATCTACAGTACGAGCAAGGTCTGTCCATAACAGGTCGACCACCCAGCAGAATATTAACTTTTCAAAGGTCGTGGTAGGAGATCTGTTAATCAGCTCAGTGGTCTGGTAAATGTAAGATATACTTTTAACTGACGGGATGGAACGCAGAATTTAGGCCAAAAGCCTAGTATTGGGACCTATGGGGTCGTTCAGCTCTGGAACGGGATATTGACAGTAAAAGGTTTGAAAGGTGTAACAGGAGGAAAACTTCGAAAATTGCATTATTGTTAGAAGAGGGTGGATGGGGATAGAAGGAAGAGAATACGAAAGGAGATACAGTAAAAGGAATGAAAGGCCTTGCAGCAAGGGACCGAAGGCACGCTCTAAAGAACCTCAAGTAATATTATTAGCCTACAGTGCACCACATGAGGTGCACTGAAGGCATTAGCCCCTTCGGCAATGATCACTGACGTCAAACCAATGCAAATTATTCAGCCTCAGTATTCAGCTGTCTCTCTGGTGTGCATTGGTGTTCTAAATTAGCTTCTGTACAAGATTGAACAAAGCCGGACAAGTGTTCAACTTATAAAGGTTCAAACATACGATACTCCACATTTTATGTAAATGACATCAATCCCAAATAACAAGTAATAAAATGCTCCGAAGAACCTCCGCGCAATCGAGTTTTCTGTACAGCGTATAATGCTGTATGAAACTTTCAGCCACGGCCAATGAAAATCTCAAAGCCACTACCCGCTGGTGGCTTGTGTTGTTGGCACCTACAGCGTTGCCAGACGCACGATTATGGCTAACTTTAACCTTAAAACAAAAATAAAAACTTCTGAGGCTAGAGAGCTGCAACATGATGTTTCATGGCATACCAATTTGCAGCCCTCTACCCTCAGTGGTTTTTAAGATCTGAGGGCGGACAGAAAAAGTGCGGACGGACAGACAAAGCCATCTCAATATATAATTTTCTTTTACAGAAAACTAAAAACAGAGAATGACAGAAATGAAAATGATGTGTAAATAACGCAGTGAGGAAAAGTTGAAACAGTATAAGAGAGACAGACAGACAGGCAGACAGACAGACAGAGAGAGAGAGAGAGTATTTGATTAATCGGATGAAGATTAACTAGTCAATGTCTTCCCGTTCTTCTTAAAATATCAAAACGGAAAATAATCCCCCTCCACCCTCCTCTGCATGTCTGCGTGCCCACCTGAGCTGCGACCCGCAACAATTGCCTTACGATCAGGTACATAATTCACTGGTGGTACTATTAAAGGCCTGCTGCCTTTTTTTATTTTATTTTTTTATAACGATTTGGTGATCAAACACGGGATCATCGGTTGAGAGTCGTAGGCCTAGGAAAGAGAAAGCTATTAAGAAGTGTCGGGTGATTGTATTTAAACGTATCTACCGGGTATCAAAGAGAGAGAGAGAGAGAGAGAGAGAGAGAGAGAGAGAGAGAGAGAGAGAAACCGGTCACCAAGGCCTTGCGATTCACAGCACAGGGAAGAAAAACGCCGGCAGTCCCCGGTGGGGGGAGTAGGCAAGGGTGGTAGCGGTAGTATGGATGGAGGGACGTTGTAATTCTTGGGCGAAATCATCTTTTTCTTCTTCTTCTTCTTCTCCTTCTTCCACTTCTTCTTTTCCCTCCTTTTGGTGGAGCGACGGAGCGGAAGAAAGATAATCTAAGAAACGCCCCGGCCCCGAAAGGAGGGCAAGTCAAATATAACATCGGTAAAAAGGCGATCATTATCAGCAGAGAGGAATCTATAGAATTCCCGACGCCATATTTTTAACGACGATCCACAAAGGTGTCTTCGGCGTCCCAATTCGGAGGAGAAGACGGCGTCGATATCTCGTGTATCATAGTCATTGCGTTATATCAAAGGCCAAAGCTCGAGCGGTGTCGGTATCTTCTGTATTTGAATTCAAAGGAAAATACAGACCTACATCATTCCGGGAGGCATCCATGTTTGGGACAGTTTTTCCATCAAATTTCAAGTATACTGAATTGATCAACAGTACTAAAATATAATTAATGAACAGAGCATTGAAAAGCGTACGTTTGCAAAAATGGGGTTATCTCTCTCTCTCTCTCTCTCTCTCTCTCTCTCTCTCTCTCTCTCTCTCTCTCTCTCTCTCTCGTCGAAGGGTGGCACTAGTATTTGTTAACATATCATCTCCAAGCCGATATTTTACGTATCATAACGTTGCTTCCACCTTGGCCAAGATCCCCTTTCCGAATGCACGGATTAAATCCTACCTATTATTAAAAATGTTCAGAACATACTAAGTATACACTACTAACATCTACTAGCACCACAGCTCTGTCTGGTCGTTCTGCAGTAAATAACCATCAAATGTTACAACATTCCATACTCAAAGCCCAGTGTAAGGTGGTCGGAAATGCTTTTGTAATGCAAAGGTAACAAGATGGGTAGCCCTGTATATCAATATCTGGCCCAACTCTGAGTTAGATGTGTGTAGTGTTGGTACATAAGTCATAAGCCTTACAATAACCACCTCACCATATCTATTTTGACTTAAGTAGCTAAGGCAGACATGTGGTGGTAACTCATGAGATAATGAAAGTAAGTTACCTATAACTGGTTCACTTAAGGTAGATTCTTGAGTGAGCCCTATGCCTACGAGACGTTAGTTTGGCGGCCGCTGATTGGCTGGGAGCTGCCTACCTCCCGGTACCAGCCAATCAGCAGCCACCAAACAAACGTCTCGTAAGAATAAGGCTCATCCGAGAATCTACCTTAAGTGAATCAGTTATAGTTCGAATTACTGGTATGATGCGTTACATCACTTACAAATGTCCCATACATCGACGGGATATATCCAGACATAGAAGAGAATACAATACTATACGATTTAGGCTGAAGGCCAAACGCTAATAGTACTTATGAGGTCATCCAGCGCTGGAAGGAAAATTTAAGAGTAATAGGTTTGAAATGTGCAACAGGAGGAAAACTTCGCAGTTACATCATGAAACAATTATCAGATGAGGGTGGAAAGTACTAAGAAGGAAGGAAGAGCATTAATGGAAGTAAAAGGATATACCCAGACACAACATGACATCATCACCCACGATTCAAGTGGATATTCCGAGATATCACAGTGACATTTCCCGAGACATATCGAAGGAATATAGTCGGATAGAAATCCTCAGCAGCAGACCACCACCAGTGTCTTCTATCCACGGACATCGATCGCGCTTGCCATGTTGTCCAGGAAAACGTGTCTGTGGCCGAGAAATATGACTGCCGTAAATCTGGCAACATCTATAGACTGGCTATCACCTTCGAGCAAGCGATCTAGTTATAATCAGTGAATGTGCCACTCCGCGGGGTGAATTCATCGATCGCTGTTTATTTATTTTTGTCTTGGTGAATTACAGTTTGCTAGGCCTGACATCTTTTCGGTTAGCCTGAGTATATATATATATATATATATATATATATATATATATATATATATATATATATATATAATGTATGTATACACACACACACACACACATCACACACACATATATATATATATATATATATATATATATATATATATATATATATACAGAGAGAGAGAGAGAGAGAGAGAGTGAGAGAGATCGTCACACCCTTCTCCCAACCAATAAATAACGAAGCATCCATTATCTCTCGTAAATGCTAATCCTCGTCAAGTACCAATCAATTATGTAATGAGATCAAACAAACAAGTGGAAACAAAGCGAGAGAGAGAGAGAGAGAGAGAGAGAGAGGAGGAGGCGAGAGAGAGAGAGAGAGAGAATCATTACGTAAAGCTCGAGTGTGTGATCTTCGCCTTTAGGGGAACAAAACAATAATCAGGTGACGGGGTTTCCAGGTGAACCCGTTAAACGGATGTAGTAGTAGAGCTTTGATATGGAGGTCGAAGTCCTCCGAAGCTACAGTGGAAGGTTTTTGCGCCTTGGAAGGGAAGCTGACCTACGGGAGGGAATGGACTGAGAGAATATTGGGGTGGGGGTGTTGAAGGCCAAGAGTACCTACGGGTTTCCTTTTGGTGAACGGAGGGAAGGGGACAGGGAGCAAGATTTGCTCCATTTATGGAAAGAAGTGGGTTTCTGGATGGAGGGACATCTCAAGAAGCGTGGAGGAACTTCGACGGAGGGAACAAGTGGGAGGGAGTGAAGGACGAAGCAAGGGAGGGAGATGGAACTCCACTCACGTCTTCCCTCCCGCTGCTTTTCCTCTAATCCCCCTCCTTCCCATCCCTCCGTAGCATCAAAGAACCCATAATTCATGGCGGGAAATAGACCGCGTCGCGACTTGACGCGATCCAGCCCTCGATTAAGGCACATCATTCCCGTTTGCGCAGAGCGTCATCACTGCACGTCACGTCACACACACACACACACACACACACACACACAATCACGCCCTTGAAGGCTGGCCTCCTCAGATCTCTCTCTCTCTCCTTTTAATTAAGCACGGATGAAACAGATTCACCCATCTGCCAAACTGCGAATCATTCAAAAGCTGCATTTCTGTTGCGTGATCTCACGCTCTGGATATTCGTGAAATAACGAACGACTAAGAGAATGAAGGCCCGGCATTCTAATTGTTAGACCTAATTTCGTTCTAATCATACACATCATTCATAAGGAAGAGCCTGTTCGTTGAATGTCGAGTTTCTCCATCTGTAAAACGCGATCGCTTTTTAACTTTCGTCGAACACGATTCGAGGTCTACGAAGCTTTCTTACTCTCGTAGGGAAATCGCAGCCATGTGTCTACATCAATGGAAAGCTTTTAGTTCTTCCACTCTTGGATGTCAGAGATTTATTTCTGCGCACCCATGTGAATCATTTATGACATGCAAATGACGTATCACTTTGCATATTATTATGTATAATACTAGAATACAGAATTTATGCCAAAGGCCAAGCCCTGGAATACATGAGGTCGTTCAAGGTTGAAACTGAAATTGACAGCAGAAGGGTTGAAAGGTGTAACAGGAAGAAAACCTGGCAGTTCCACTATGAATCAAAGTTAGGAGAGGGTAGAAAGTAAGTTGGAAAAGAGAATATGAAAGGAAGCACAGTAAAAGGAACGAAAGGAGTTGCAGCTAGTGGCCGAAGGGCGCTGCAGAGCAACTCAAGTAATGCTTACAGTGCATGAGGTGCAATGACGGCATTACAGCCCTACGGAGTCTAGCAGCTGTTGCGGCGGACTAAGTAAGAAAAGGTTTGATCAGATCGAGCTCCATAATGGAAATACGATAAATACCAAGATCATCTGAACTTAGCGATCTTATTATGCATTCATATGTATATACAATCCATTCTTTCGTAACCAGACTATAATTACACTGCAGAAATCAATTCGCAATCCAATCATAGAAGATTGCTTCAGAATTCTTCCAAACGAAAATCAGCTACGCGTTTGATAATTGCCTTTAAATTGCTGTCTTAGTACACAAACACTAATGATAATTCGTTCAATAATTGTTATTGCTTCAAGTAACTAAAGTCTGCAACTACTAAATTGCTCTGTTATTATACAGACATGGTCAATGACCTGTTATTTATTTATTTTTTTTTTTTATTTTTTTTTTTTAGTACCCCCAGCACGGCCACCAAACCCTTTCCTCACCTGTCTCTCCCAGAATAAAAAACACTATTTTTTTTATTTTCAAGTTCTCTCTCTCTCTCTCTCTCTCTCTCTCTCTCTCTCTCTCTCTCTCTCTCTCCTGAACGACTTTTCATCACTCAATCATGTACTAATTCATTAATCCATTATAGTTGGATTCCATCCCGAGGAGATGGAAAAAGATGAGAGGAGCTAGGATTTTTAGAGGCGAGATTCAGTACATCTGGTTCTCGGTTTGTTAATGGAAAATGACCCACCTATGCAAGAGCTTGCTTAAGACCGAGAGATAAATATGAGGGTTAGGACCAAAATACGTGTGTAGTGAACGTACTCGCTTCTTGAACAGAGGCAGTTAATAGAGATTCAGAAAGTACCGAGGAAAAGAGAGAGGTCCCAGGTCTGCAAGTGAATGGTATGAAAGATTTACCTAATTGTTGACACTTATATGTATGGTTTTATTTTCTGGAAGTAAATATGCAATAATAATAATAATCCAAAGAAAACTCATAATCACATGAGTCAATACAATGGAAAAGTAAATCCACAGTAGTATATCTGTTGGATTTGTTATTAAAAATACAAAGCAGAAAGCTTTCGATGACCTGCACGGTCCTCCTTGTCAATTTTTTCCAATAATAATAATAATAATAATAATAATAATAATAATAATAATAATAATAATAATAATAATAATAATACTGGCAATTTTACTTCGTCACGCCGATATACCAACAGACTCATAATAATTACATCTCTTTTACTCGAGAGATTAATCCAGCGGGAATCGTGACTATTCCAGCTTCTGGAATACAGATAAAAAAAAAAAAAGTAGCGAAGAAGTTTTTAGGCTCGGACAAGAAAGCGAGCGCTCCAGCCATCGTTATTCAAGTTTCCTTGTTATAACCCGAGAGAAGAAGAAGAACAAGAAGAAGAAGAAGCGATTGTTTCCATTCCGTCTGATTTTGATCTCTTTCTTCTGCAGCGTCCGGGAGTTCACTCGGGCTCTTCAATATGGCGAGACAAGGGACTCACTCGGATGTTTTTTTATGCGTGTGCGGATGAATATTGCGTTTATATGTAAATGGAAACGTATAACAACTGCTGACTCCACACGGGTACAAACACACGGGTAAACGTATACACACACGTATGTTTTCTGCTTGTTTTATTCTCGTGTAATCCAATGGAAAATGCTGCCTTTCATAAGAGAGAGAGAGAGAGAGAGAGAGAGAGAGAGAGAGAGAGAATGCTATATGATGCCGGGTCGGGACCAGATAGAGACCTGTAAACTGGATTAGAGATCCTGGAAATCAGATGTGTGCGTGTGTGTGTGTATGTAAGTAAGCGTCGGTGTAAGAGAGAGAGAGCTGGATACAGGCTGAGAATAAATAAAAACTGGAAACAGGATTTTGAACAAAATATGATATGAAATTCACAAAAACAAGAGAACTGAAAATTGGATGAAGATATGCTTGATCTCGCGTATAAGGGTGTGTATTATCCTACGAGAGAGAGAGAGAGAGAGAGAGAGAGAGAGAGAGAAATTTCATCCAATTTCTCAGGCCATGGAGAGTCTACTTCACAATTCACCAAGGGTTAAGTTCCGGTCCTTCCTGGAATCCAAGTTAGGCCTGTTGCTGCCAGATGAATACTACTAGACTAACGATCCTGGAATGACGCTCGAGTTAAACTTAAAAAGAAAAACTTACCCTGAAAATGACAATAATGAGTGAGGAAGTTTGTCTTTTATAAGAAAATGGGGAAGATTTTTTTGTAGGGTCAATATTTTTCGAGTTATTTTTCATGTTTCCGAAGGTCATTTCAAAGGGGGAAAAGGTTCATTTTCAACATTATCTTAAAAGATTTTTTTTTTTTAGAGAAATGCCGTGGGACAACTCGTGTATACTGGATACGGGGGTCCACAAAGAAACTGACCGAGAAGGCAAGATACAGAGCAAAATATACAGGACCCGAAACGATGGCCGAGAACTGAAAGAACAGAGAAGTTAATCTACTAGAGAATAACGTCTGATAACAGTGTCCTGCATTGTATCATGTGATTATATCATAAACTTAGATGTGCGTCTTACACATACAGTACATACATACATACATACATACTTTCGTACGTACTCCGCCGTTTCACTTTTCCTTCGTGGCATTTGCCTTTACTTATGCATTCATCACGTTCATATCTTTGTGAATCAGTTATACATCCACACGTACATACATACATAAACATGTATGTATGTATGTATATATATATATATATATATATATATATATAAATGCATACATACATACATACATAATTCTATATGTATATATATATATATATATATATATATATATATATATATATATAAATAAACCATAATATATCAAAGCGCTACTTGTACTGACTAGACCAAGAACAGAATTTCACAAACAGTCTGACATGACCACTCATTACTCCACTGCCAAAAAACACACACACCAAGCCAGATCACACCATAAAACTTTGTTAAACTGTAGAGAATGAAGACCTATCTTTTTCCATCTGTATACTAAATAACTGATAAGAGTTAGACAGACATAAAGGACATGAAACCTCAGGCGAGAAACCTCGGTCGAAGGTAAAGTCGATGTGGTGTAGTTCTGCTCACTGTCACGGTTCGTAATCTCTTAAATCCTCCTGTTTTCCGTGGCTAAGATGGATGGCCGCTCTGTTTGTTTTAAGGAAGAAGTCAAATAACCTCTCTTCCTTGTTGAAAGAGAGAGAGAGAGAGAGAGAGAGAGAGAGAGAGAGAGAGAGAGAGAGAGAGAGAATGATGCATTCTACTTCAAGCTTGATATACGAATTTCCATCCATCCAATCACATCTTTCGTTTTGAAGTAAAATAAGCTCTATCTTTATATATATATATATATATATATATATATATATATATATATATAAATATATATATATATATATATATATATATATATATATATATATATAGAGAGAGAGAGAGAGAGAGAGAGAGAGAGAGAGAGAGAGAGAGAGAGAGAAATAATAATGTAATCTACTTCATGCAATATATATATATATATATATATATATATATATATATATATATATATATATGTATATATATATATATATATATATATATATATTTATTCACATACATCATCTTCCTTATACACGCTTGTTCGTGAATAACGAGAACAGTTACTCAAAACTGTACAATGCTTGGTGGTGTATCTTGATGTCTTTTTTTTTCTTATAATCATTTTTGTGTGTCTTATGGGAGAAAGTAGATTTCTCGATTTCTTCACTAAACCAAATTTTTATGAGGACCGTCTGCTTCGTTTCCCTTCTCATTTTCAAAGGCCACCTTCAGCTTATTGCGGTCTTTCATCACAGTCAAATTAACCATACAAAACCCGTGTAGAAATTCATAACGAATAACTGTTTCAAATGCGCAGGCAGCTATGGTGTCATGCGTTCAGTACCCGTATTATTGCAGACATTCCACAGACCGCCAGAAATGTTGATAATTACGCGTGGTTAAATACGTAAGAAATGCCAGATGCCACCAGACCTATTAACTTTCATGAATAAGCAAATAAGAATCTCGCCGGCTAAACCCGTGTTTCATCATACGAAAGGTAATGGATTCCATCAAAGAAACTGATATAGAAGGTTTCAGTAAATAATAATAAAAAGCACGCCATTTAACTTAAATTTCATCAAATTGATTTACAAACGATACCTAGGCAAGTTATCATACGTAGCCATTTTTCTCTTGGCGGTATTATATCACATCAGGCAAAATATCTGTTACCTAGATGTCCTTAATGAAAACGTAACGGTCACCGTTACACGAACAACTGCCAGTACTGAGGTTATTCATTTGATGATTAACTTTTTCTTTTTCATTGCGCTGAGTAGCAAGATATCTCTTTATTTACTTTCAAAAGTTACGTAAATTTTATGGCAAAATAGATATCCCAAATATTTATCGCTCAATGCTTTTATTGTAGCCTTTAGTTTTCTGTAAAAGAAGGTTTTTATTGTAGCCTTTATTTTTCTGTAAAAGAAAATGATTGAGATGGAGTTGACTGTCCGTCCGCATTTTTCTGTCCGCCTTCAGATCTTAATAACTACTGAGGCTGGAGGACTGCAAAATGGTATGCTGATCAGCCACCCTCCAATCGTCAAACATACTAAATTGCAGCCCTCTAGCCTCGGTGTTTTTTTATTTTATTTATAAGGTCAAAATTAGCCATGACCGTGCGTCTGGCCATGCTATAAGACAGCCACATGGCTATGGCTGAAAGCTTCATGGGCCGCAGATCATACAGCATTATACGCTGTACAGAAAACTCAATTTCACTTTTTTTTCTTTTGCAGTGGTAATAAAATCAAATATATATAAGTTAGGTATCTATACCACAGCTCAATGTTAAGAATATTAGCGACCAATATCCTTTAACACCAACAAGTTTGATGATTACTGCTACAGATATGTTTTCTTCGTGGACATTCTCTATCCCAGAACAACAGAATCGAAATCATGACTTTTGTCGTTAAAATGACCCTCGACTGAAATAAACCAGCCTCTTTACCTTGTATAAACAAAGTATTTCCATTTACACAAACCTCTCCATAGGCCACATACATAAAATGTTGTGGTAATCTTCGTTACTATTACGTGGGTAAATTTTTCAGATCAACAAATCTATTGATCTTACAAATCCATATACTGTGAATGGCATCTATTCACTGGGCTCCCCACCACCTCCCTCCTAAATGCCCCCCGCAACACCCCTGGGTATAAGACCACACCCACCCTTCCAAAGCCATTAAGAAAGCCAACGATAAACCTGCAAAGCTTTACAATCAATTATAACCACCGATGGTGTTAGGTTGTGAGTCTGCAGCGGCTAAAGGTTAAAGTCAGACGGAGCTTCGGTTAAACGTAATACCAGGTATGGATTAGGGATCAACGAAATGGGGTATTGGCCACATCTAATAGCGTTTGTGACTATTTATGACAAGCCAAATGGCCGAGTAAATAATCTCGGGTGGGGGTTGGGTAGGGGAACAGGAGGGTAGGTACGGGGAGACAAGACATGTCCAATCCCCTCCTGCAAACCTGTTTGTCCGCCCTGATGGTAGGAAGGGGATCTGGAGGGTAGGGGAGTCGTGACGGGCAGCGCCGGGTTCCAGCGCAGGGTAGAGGGCGCCATCAAGCTCATAAAAAATAAAGCAAGGCATTATGAAGTTATAAAATCACCAAATAAAAAGGGGAACGCCAAAGGGAACATTGACTATTGAATTCAGTAGAGAATTCCAAAGCTTTGAGGGAAATGGAAATTCTAATTACTCGTCTTAAAATAATACAGATTATAGGTATAAGATTTCAGGAACACCCAAAGACAGGAGGAAAATTCCTAAAACCATTAATTACCACAGAATAAATGGCAATAAGTAGCTTGTATTTATAGTTCCTCAACTATGCTATTACTCTAAATTATCAGTTATCATAAAAAAAAAAAAAACAATAGAAATCCAATAAAAATACTGCTACCTGTTTCTTTCATCTGTTAAAAAAAATGTGTAAAAACCTAGCCATGACATTTATTATAGGAAATGAGGGATATAATCCCACACACTCAACAACGAAAAGAACTGGACTGACATCAATGTACTCTATTCTGTAACTAAGCGTTGTTGAACTGGATTGCAGAACAACAATTTTTAAAATAGAGGAAGAATAAGTATTAAAAGTAAAAACAAAAGTAACATCAGTGCACCAATGAACGTTACTGTACAATGAGCTCCTGCTTTATAAAAGTAAATTAAGATATGATCACAATCTTCTGTAAATCAATTAAGAGCTCGTTACTCACGACATTTCATTAAACTTAATAAAGCGTGCAAAGTAATATGGCGAGATCATTCTTTCATAAAGTGAGAAATACGACAATTCTGCTACGGAATGAACCACACAATCGTGGATGAATTAACATAACCATCTGTAGTACAATGAGATATGAAGAGATATCTCGTTATGGGACGTAATGAATTATAATGCCTTCCTATCTCAATGAAAACTCATTATACATGAAGTGCTGAAACATACCTGAATACCCCTGCATAATGAAAAAAGAATACGATGGGTCATATCAGTTTAGCGATGTTTCCTGAATACTCATTTGTCTGAGTCACCAGCGAGAATATGCGCTTTCAAATGAACTGAGATGAAGTCCTCTTAAAAGTATGATACACAGGAAGTTCTAAATTGCATTTCAGACTACATTCTTATTTAAACATGGAACCTATTCATCCTATTCATATGGAACAAGCTCACCAAAGGGCCCATTGACTTGAAATTCAAGCTTCCAAAGAATACCGCGTTTATTAGGAAGAAGCAAGTTGAGGTAGAGAGAAATGTAGAAAGAAGAGACCCCACTTATTAAAAAAAGGTAAAAATGAATTAATAAATTAACAAATAGATAAAAATGTATTAAAATACAAGGAGAATAGTATGTATTAGGGTGGTAATGTATTACTCCTTCGTTTGAACTTCTGAAGTACCAGTTGCGCGACTTCCTCTGGGAGGCTGTTCCAACGTCCATTGGATTATCATGTTGTCAGTGATAATATTAACGTTTACCTAACCACCATGACAATGATGATTATAACGAATAGTCTTATTACTAATAGTAAATTGGAGAAAGTAATAAATATGAAATATAACTATAGCGCAAGATATTAATTATAAATAGGGAAGATATTCAGTTATAAAAATAAAGAAAGCTAAAAGAAAAATGAAAATCAATTGGTGAAGCCGGGTTCAAAATAAGGCAAATACTTTCAGTCAAAAGTAAATAACCAGACGTTACAATTTTACAGGAAAGAATTTCATATAAATTTTATAGAAAGCAAGACACTTATGTTTTAAATAATTCCCATAGTAAACAAGTAAAAAATGAGCAAAAGTGTCTTCAGCGCAATCGAGTTTTCTGTAGTGTACAATGCCGTATGAGTCGTAGCCTATGAAACTTTCAGCCACAGCCCGGTAGTGGCCTTGTCTACAGCGTTACCAGACGAATGATCATGGCCAAATTTAGCCTTGAATCAAATAAAAACTAATGAGGCTAGAGGGCTACAATTTGGTATGCTTGATGATTGGAGGGTGGATGATCAACATACCAATTTGCAGCTCTCTAGCCTCAGTAGCTTTTAAGATCTGAGGGTGGACATATAAAGTGCGGACGGACAGACACAGCCGTCACAATAGTTTCCTTCTACAGAAAACTAATCAAAATTCATATGAAAAAATAAGGTTAAACATCAGTTTACAGTAGAGATGAAAATAGCTGTAGTACACATTCTCCTTCCTCAGTAGCCTGGTCTTTCCTCCTGCACCAGCAGGAGTCAAGTGTCAGAGGCGAAAGAAGAGGAAAAACGGCTGCTGTATTTTTTTGTATTGGAGGAGGAGTTAACACGACATCAGAGAGGAACCGACGCTGAGGTGATTACGCCTCTCCTCTTTTTCGGCGCCAGCCTCTGGCCCCTCCCCAGCAACGCTAATTTCCCTGCCATGTTTTCTGGGAGACTTTCTTGTGCAAATTACTTATGCGTGCATTTACTTACATAAGAACATATATAAAAACAAATATAAACGCCCATTGTAGTAAAATTTTATCATTATATATATTCATTATATATATTATAAATATATATATATATAGTTATATATACATTACATCATATATATATATATATATATATATATATATATATATATATTACACACACAAGCCACCCGTTAACGTGGAGTGTTTTACGATAATGCGTGTTTCTATCCGTGCGGATGCACACACACGCTCACGCGTAAGCGTGTGCATGTGTGTAGGCGCCGGTATATGAATATTTTTTAGGTATATTGACGTACATGTCTAGAGCCTTTCGTCCTAAAATAAATAAATAAATAAAAACAAGCTTTTGTCCTAAAAAAAATAAATTAAAAATACGCATTTCAACGCTTTAAAATTTACGAAAACGCCACCAATATCCAAAAAGGCCTCGTCCCGTTGAGAGCTCGAAGCGCCAAACTTCCTTGTTCAGATAAATGGTATAGTCCAACCCAGCGGATGAACGCCGTGACGCAACGCTATGTTCATTTGTCTGCTCGCAGTTTCATCCACGACTGATGGCTGGGCGCCCGTTTAATTGTTTCTGGAGGTAATGTGAATAATGATCTGGTTAACTGAGAGAGCAAGTATTGTATCCTAACTGAGCGATTATCATCATCTTGGTTTTTTTTTTTCATTTGTGTCTTATTATATATTTTGTGCCTTGATTAACACATCTATATTATATTTAGGTTTTGGTGAGGCATCTACCGTATATCCATAATTTTTGCTTTTATTTTAATTTCCTTTTCTGTTTTATACACAAACATTATATGCATATAAATATATATATATATATATATATATATATATATATATATATATATATATATATATATATAAATATATATATATATATATATATATATATATATATATATATATAGTGTGTGTGTGTGTGTGTGTGTGTGTATGTAAGTAAATTCTGTTAAAACAAGGTACTTCTCAAGTATAAAGGGCCCATTAAAACACTCTGGTTTAAAGCTACGGACTATTATTTTGTTGGGCTGACTTCCACCCTTGTCATAACTTGATAAGGGTGGAATGCAGTCCACCGAAATATAGTCCTTAGCTTTAAACCAGAGTGTTTTAATGGACGTTTTATACTTGATATTATATATATATATATATATAATATATATATATATATATATATTGTTATACATACATTTATATATCTAGAACGTTAGCACCCTGGCCTGAAATGTTACCAGAGCGTGGACCAGGCCTTGCATGTATGGGGTGCACGGCTGAGTCAAAATGCGGTCCTAAGGCTTAAGGGAGAGCGTTAAAAGTAATGAAAATAAAACAAGAGCTAAGGTCAACATCTTTAATTCCATTAGGACGTTTCGACTTTAACACACTAAGCCATTATCGACCTAAAATAGATTCAAAACTCCAAAAACATAAAACATTTTTATATACTAGTAAAATACAAAATGAAAAAAAAGTCACACTCGAGAATAATTTTTTTTATAAA
>NC_061097.1:20672458-20722458 GCF_015104395.2 Macrobrachium nipponense
ACGTAAAGCCGTTGGTCCCGTAACCGAATAACCACTGGTTCCATGCAACGTAAAAACACCATACTAACAAACAAACAAACAACCAAATTAACATTGTCAGTGATAAACGTACCCGCCTATAGAACAAACATGAAGGCCATGAATTTGTACAGAGAACTTCCACTGAACGTGATCACTATACGTGTAGAAAGGTGATAAAGGAGGGCAAAACAGTTAAAAATTAATATATCGCTTATCAAATAGCGATAGCAGATTGGATTGCATAAGCAATGCCTAACAAACAACCTAATAAAACTGAACATACTGAATAAATACGTGAATACATAAATATCCAAACACTGTAACGATTGTGCGAAAGAGTGCGTCTGTATGCTATAGGGTACTCAAACCTAGGTCAACGAATGACCGTGGTACAAAGACTATTGCATGGGAAGATACTTCAGTTTATCAAGTAAAACATAACTGAAAGGGGGAGATAAGAGAGAGAGCCTCGACCAACCCTCGCAGACTAGGAAGGTTATCAGAAGTTGCAAACATTGCAAACCTAAGCCCATGCAATTAGTAGAGTTAACAAACAAATCTGTAGGATTTACAGTTTCTTTCCAGGTTATCAGTTAAAAATTGTCATAATTACCCAAATACTGCGAGCCTTTTATTTTTCCCACGAACAGAAAGAAGATGCCATTTACTTTAAATTTACAAGTCACTAAAAAATAAAAAGTAACAAATCACGTATCCTGAATCAGACTCGGATTCAGGTTAAAATCTAGAAAACAGTATAATGGAACTTAACGAATCTTTAAAAAAGGAAAATTCTTATCAACCCTTTCACTTCTCCTCACACAGCCAGACAATCTTGTAAAATTCAAACTGAAAACTTAACTTCGAAGGCGAAGATAAAATCAGAGAAAGACGGGACGAAGAGACCGTAATGAAAACACTGCCTAGATTAGAATTCAATAAACAAAAATTTATGAAATAAGTCAGTAGATTACTATTCTTATTATTATTTTAGCAGATGAAATCTATTCACGTGGAACAAGCACACCAAAGAGGCCATTCACTTGAATTTCAAGCTTCCAAAGAATATTGGTTTCAACCTCCCACTGCAGACACTATGGTGCAACAGTAACTGATCATGATACAGAGCCAGTGATTTTTCATCGCCCGGGGAGAGACGCTAACCATAGACATCTGAGTGGCATTCCACGACACTAACCACTGTAAAACTATAGGCTACTTATGAAAATGTAAAGATAAATGAAGTAGCACAAGCTCTGATCTTCATGACAGCATTACAGCCTCTCTCGAAGCTAAGTGTATCACCATCCTTACAACGAACGGAAAATGAGAATTACGGGAATGACACCACAAAGTATGCGATTATTCCTCAGTGCTTCGCGTGTCTCAAATAAAAGCCCAAATAATTAGGATCTCTGTTTTTAGACCTTGAACGCAGAGCTCGACGTCCTCGATTCATCTGTTCCAGATTTAAAATCAGCGGCCACAATCATGTAGTTGATTGGGGCATCGAACCTGTATACTGCGACAGGAGGACTGCTTTACTGTTTATTTTTGGTCAGCGTTAATGAACTAATTACCCAATTTTACAGCCGTGTTTGTGTGAGAAATTAGTAGGGTAGTGATGAGAACGGGCTTCAATTATCAGGTACTAATGCACTTTATGATTAGGCTTTAATTATAACTTGTGTGGCGTTTCCATTCTTTATCACGTCCAGTAAAATTCAAAAGTAATAAATTAGGATCCATATAGAAGCGAAGGATTTGTTTTGAGAGTTTACAACGCTGAAAAATTTTACCGATACGAGAAATGGCCGACGAAAATGATTATGCCAGTATTAGAAAGTGTTTGTTTTAACCCACTCCTATTCTTTGGCGATGACAAACATGCCTTTGATAAAAAAGGGGGAAAGACCTTTAAACGGTTTGTCTCCAAAGATGGATGCATAAGCTCCAGCATAAGAAGTATTCTCTGATGTGGTCCCAAGCCCCGATCAAGGAGCAGGACTGAGAGAATGGGTGACAACCTTCCCTTTTCAAATAAAGAATTCCTACAAATTTCATTGACAAACATCAGTAATCTGGTGCAAGCTGCAGTAGGTCATGGGGAGGGCCTAAACCAACTGAGAGAGAGAGAGAGAGAGAGAGAGAGAGAGAGAGAGAGAGAGTGCGAGCGCAAAAGGGCTTACATTAAACTCTCAAAAGCCTTTAGACTTACAGTAAGTGAAGGTTCAACGAGCCAAAAAGTTAATAGTGGATAAGCAACTATCAAAATCCGTACACGACAGAATAAGAGATGTAAGTTAAGAGTATTAAGAACCTCAGGAGCCCTTAGAATTGAATATAGAATTAGGCCAAAGGCCAAGCACTTGGACCAAAGAGGTCATTCAGCGCCGAAACGGAAACTTGAAGGTAAACGTTTGAAAGGTGTAACAGGAGGAAAACCTCGCAGTTGCACTATGAAATCAATTGTTAGTGAGGAGTGGAGAGTAAGATGGAAGAAAGAGAATATAAAAGGAGGCACAGTAAAAGGAACAAAAGGGGTTGAAGCTAGTGACCAAAGACACGCTGCAAAGAACTTTAATTAATGCTTATAGTGCAACACATGAGGTGCAATGACGCCACAGCCCTATGGGGGAGGAGCCCTTAGATCTTTCGTAAGTCAGAAAAAAGTGATGATGATGTCCCAAAGGCCACTAGAAAAAATGGTATTTCAATGACGGGGCATAATAAGCTTCCAAAGTCAAAAGAAACAGTGACACATACATGTCGAAAGAACCTCTCCTCCCTCACTCATTTTCCAGATCCGATAAGTCTCCAGACTCTCTACGAAGTCCCTTTATCACTCTGCTGAATTGCATTGGAGAATTCGAGAGCGGGATACCCTTCCTTCTCTCTTTCTTCTCATTCTTCTCCCAAAAAACAAAAGAGGTAATTCCGGAGACATTATCCTTTGTCTCGGGCCGAAAGAAGAATTCAAAACGGTTGATTACCGAAGGCGAAGGTAGGAGGGGGTTAGGAATAGAGACAGTGATGGGGTAGAGGGGGTGGGAATTGGATCCTACAACCTTCTCCACCCCCCCCCTCCCCCCGCCGCTCCCAGACACCAGTGGCGAATGGAGAAGGGACACGCGAGACAATATCGAATGCCGATTTTCCATTAAAAATGCCTCTTCGGTGTAAACAAATGCCACAGGCCACAGCTGGCTTTATTCTCCTCTAAACTAAGACTCGTTAGCGTCCCATTAAAGGATGTTCTCGAGGTCGCGTCCTTGTTCTTGGGTGGTCACTTTTAATGGCTGAAGCAGCTGGATAATTATATCTATAGGTACTCCAGGTCTCAGTCCGTGAAACTATGGGGCATACGGTAGAATACAGAAATTGAGCATTACAACTAATCACTCCATCTGACATGATATAAAAAGTGAATGCACTAATTTCAATCCGGATAACATCACTAGGAAGAAGAGACGATAACTTTTTCTGGGTACAAGGATTCTTTGCCCTTCAGAGAGAGACGGCCTTGTAACAATTGCTTGTGGTTATTAAGCTTAAAATATTTAAATATTGGTATGCCAAGCAAATGTAGAGAGTCATAACCAAAGAGAGCAAAACGTAGACATACACACAAACACATTATGTATATTACCATGAGCATTTCCCCTCTGGAGGGGGCTGTGGCAAGAGTATACATTTTTCCAGTTTCTCAACTCGGCTTAAGAGATAAAGGTACTGGACCAATAAGCTTTTTCTTGGCGAGTACATATGCTCATACTCATTTACAGCCGGATGGAGTAGTGGGCCAGGAGCTATCATCCAACCCACAATAGTGCAGTAGGACGAATGCTTCACTACTCAGCCAAGGCAAAGGATCATTTTTTTTTTTTTCAAATCCTACGCTTGGCTAGACTAACATGAGCGCATTCTGTTATGTATTATGTCTCTTGTCCTCAGCAGTGAACTTGGTACCTGATAGTCGATTGCACTGAATAGCACCAAGAATTAATATGGGCATGGGTAAAAAAAATATAATTATATATATATATATATATATATATATATATATATATATATATTATATATGTATATTGTGTGTGTGTGTATGTATGTATATGTATGTATACAATATTTTATATGTATTGCATATATTTACACATATATATTTGTGTGTACACACACATACACAATATACATACATACATTATGTATATTATATATATTTATATATAGATATAGTATATATATATATACTAATATAATAAATATAACATATACAAATATAATATATATATAACATATATATATTATATATATAATTATTTTTATAGGATATTTGCCTAAAAATTCTTGTAAACACAGCCAGGAACAATGATGAAAGACTGACGCCAATACTTGCATTAGAGTGATAAAAAGGAAGAGAGAGAGAGAAAAAAAGAGCACAGCTATTGAAAATCGATAGTTGGCTTCAAAGAAATACTGGATGGAGGTAAACAATGCAGCTACAAAGGAAAAACTGAAAAAATATTTACATGTGAAAATATAGTTTTGTAGTTTTCTAAATTAAATGAACCAAAATAGCTTACAGTAATGATTCAATATTCTACATACATATTTTGAAAACTGACTCAATTTTGCATACTAATATAAGGAAATTTCCTTGATCAACTTTGTGTGAGAGAAGAGAGAGAGATAGAGAAGAGAGAGTGAGTAAAGAGAGAGAGAGTAGAGAGAGGAGAGAGAGATCTGCAATTAAAATAGAAACTTTTATTATAGATAGAAATTATATTATATATATTATTATACTTAATATATAATATATTATATTATATATATAACATAATATATATATATATAATATAATATATATATTACATATATATATATACTATCTATATATATATAGATATAAATATATATATTAATTTATATACAATATATTATATATCTATATATATATATATATTATATATATATATATATATATATATATTATATATATATATATATATTATATATATATATACATACATATTATATATATATATATATATATATATATATATAGTATATATATATATATATAACATATATACACACTATATAATATATAGTATATTATATATATATATATATATATATATATATATATATATATATATATATATATATAATTTGGCATCCAAAAAATTTATTTAAGACAATTTTTCCCCCTGGCAGGATATGGCAGACAGACAAACATACAGTCGCAGGCAGTGACTTTATGCAGAAAAGTTTTTTTTTTTTTCTAATGAATCGAGACAACAAGAAAACCTATAAAAAGACAACGGCTTTCATCATGTCGATCAACACAAGCGACGTTCGGGCGAAAATTCAATCAGGAAAACCATGATTTGGACAAGGGAGCGTAGCTTCCAGTGCAGGAGAGAGAGAGAGAGAGAGAGAGAGAGAGAGAGAGAGAGAGAGAAATTTATTTGATAAGCGATTTCACCCCCATTTAGGTAAGGACTGGCTCGTCGAGGCTCTCTTGTTTTCGAATATGTTATTATCGTATATGTATCAGACTGATGACTGAGCATTCATGGCTGTTAAATCCTCTTTCCATTACTCTTATCTGTCCATCTCCAACACAAGGTGTGACCCACTAAAGTCGACCATCCACCAGGTTATTAATTCATTGCGTAGGTAAACGCAGGCACAATAAAGTTATTTTTTTTTTTAGAAAGGCTGCAAATCGCTCCGTCCTAGAGAAATTAAATCAAAATCTATAGAGAGAGAGAGAGAGAGAGAGAGAGAGAGAGAGAGAGAGAGAGAGAGAGAGAGTTATTTCCTGAGCCTCAGTGGAGTCGGAATCAATTTACTATCACTGTCCAATGGTCGAGTGTTCCAGTAAATATTTTACGAACGTTTTGCAGAGTTATCCAATCACGCATTGGCGAAGATTCCTTCGTTATGGGTCTGACAAAAAGAAGCGTTCTTCGCGATGAAATAATTTTAGGTTGGTATTTCATCATTACTTGGTAAAGATAATCCCAAGAAACCTCTATTATGTGATTGTTTTAAACTTTATTTTTACCTCAATTATTACAAGTTCTTGGTTCGCTTTTATTTCTGTTTGAAATATTAAGAGGAAAAATTGTCTTAAGATACATCAATTTTTCTCTAACGATTTTGATTCAAACGACAAGGAAAACGAACTCAGGACTTCTAAGAATTCTGGCAAGAGTAAAATCTAAAAAAATCACATAAATGAATATAAAACGATAGACTAAGAGAGGTTCAAAAAGAAAAAAAATCCTTGATTTCTCTAATGCTCAGGTCTAAATTATCGTCTAACCAACATTGAACTAAAGTGAATGTGAAAGAATTGCACCAACAACAACCATAATCAATGCGTATCTGAAAATCGATTAATCGTTAGGAAAAACGTAAACATAGTAATGGTCATAGATACAGGCTTACGACAACATATTTATACATTTGCATATGCATGTGAGAGCCTGTATGCTTGTACATGTATAATTGAATGAGCGTGTATGCGTTAGCAAGTGTATGTCTGCGTGCGTGTGTGTCTGAAACAGACAAATCTGGAGATGAAAATAAATAAATAATAAATAAATTTGTAAAGCTACTGTAATTCTTAGAACAGTCGAGACTAGAAAACTCAAACTAAAACTACTACTACTATTTTTATTGGTGTCTCGACATTGATTGTCAATGCGTTTCTACTAATATTTATGACGAAGGTGCTGAAGATGCTGACGCTACTTCTACTACCTTTTGATAGCTTCTGCTGCTGGTAGACCTAACGCATATTATTATCGCTAAGGTTTTGTTTGTATGGCGTTTTTACGTTGCATGAAACCAGTGGTTCTTCAGCAACGGGACCAACGTGACCTCCGAACCACGTCGGCCATACCGATCACGCCACTGAGGCGCTTTTATTGCTAAGTTCACTAGTCTTAAGCCAATGTTGAAAGCAATTCTACTGTTTTACAAAGTATATCTGCCACTACTAATAATACTACTACTACTAATAATAATAACAACTTATCAATTACTGGCATTACTACCATTTTGCAATCGCTGGTTGAACTAGGGATATAATACGGACTGTCGAAATTATAGCAGAAACAGAGTGATAGGACTAAGTTTCAAATTACTCCGAAACCCAGATATTACACCGAGAGGTAATGAAAAATCAATACAATATTCATTCGCAATTATTAAGCGTTTAATGAAAGCGCTCCGGAGGCGGCAATTGGAAATCACATACGTTGTTCATTTAGAGAGAGAGAGAGAGAGAGAGAGAGAGAGAGAGAGAGAGAGAGAGAGAGAGAGAGAGAGAGAGAGAGAGAGAGAGAGAGAGAGATCGAATACAATTAAAACATATTTCGTAAAGCATAACTATAAGTCCTCAGTGAAATACAAATGACCACAGGTATGTCAAAATAAATATATGATCACATTACTGACGCGATTGATCGACTGATTAATTAGTACTTGCTGGCGTCGCAGATTCTGGCGCGAAAACCACAATATTTTTAGACACGTACAAAACGAAATCGCTTTTAATTTTGCTCTCGGTCATTTTGGATTTTAGAATTTTGACTTTTTAATGTCTCCATTATTATTTCTCTAAGCGTCGTTAATATTTGAGATTTTAGATTCGCGTAAGTCAGCCGAGAGCAACCTTGAAGTTTACACTTCGTGAAAGGAAAGAGAGAGACGGAGGATGGAGCTCAGGACGATAAACTAAAAAAAAAAAAAGGGGAGGGGGAGAGCGGTGTTTGCCAAAACAAGGCAGCCAAAAGGGGTAATAAAAAAAAGAAGATAGAGAAAACGAGAGACAGAGGATGAAGCTCATAACAAGAAACCAAAACAAAAAAGTAGAGAGAGAGAGAGAGAGAGAGAGAGAGAGAGAGAGAGAGAGAGAGGAGGCAGCCAATATAGCAGTCGACCGAGAGAGAGAGAGAGAGCGAGAGAGAGAGAGAAGAGGCAGCTAAAATAGCAGTCGACTGAGAGAGAGAGAGAGAGAGAGAGAGAGAGAGAGAGAGAGAGAGAGAGAGCGAGCTATCATGCAGCCGCTGAGAGAGAGAGAGAGAGAGAGAGAGAGAGAGAGAGAGAGAGAGAGAGAGGAGGCAGCCAAAGCGGCAGTAGAGGAGAGAGAAGGGAGAGAGAGAGAGAGAGAGAAAGCAGCCAAAATAGCAGTCGAGAGAGAGAGAGAGAGAGAGAAAGCAGCCAAAATAGCAGTCGAGAGAGAGAGAGAGAGAGAGAGAGAGAATAATGGGAATCGCCTGGCGATGTGGAAGACAGAAATCCGTCTCCGCTATCTGGTGCCTCTGGAGAACCGAACAGGAGGCGGCTTTCCTCTCCTCTAAGCCGGGGGAGTTCGGGACCTCATAGACATTATATTATTTCTCGATACTGTTCTGAAGTCCCCCGTGAAATACGGCGAGAGGGTTTTCATACCTTGTCTCTAGGTTTTTACTGTCTTCCTGAACCTTGTGGTCTTGACGCCCTACATAAAATGTTGTTGGGTCGCCTTTTATGATGTTCCTCGAGCTATGTGGTCAAGTTTTTTTTCCTCTTGTTTAGTCTTTAATTGATTTTTGTATCTTTCATAAAATTGGACTTAAAATAAAGCCCGTGTTACAACTAAATCTTTAACTTTCTATAATTCCCCTTTAGCTTGATTTTCGTGTTCCCTGAGATATTTCCTAAGATTTGCCCATATATTTTGTCCCTATCTTTATTTCCCACCCATGTTATGCATGAAAACTCGGCCTTTGCAAGCTACACAAATCTTGTATTTTTACACTCACCATCTTCGGACATCTTGCTTGTAATATGATGGTCTTTTCCCATACAATTCGTCTTTAATGATTATTTGCCCTTTTCGCTGCTGGTTCCTGTCGAAATATGATAGTGGTTTCACCTTAATTTTCATTTGTCCCCCCTGCGTTAATGGCAGTTTTCTACCCGACTTTCTTTTATCATTTCATTTCCACTTGCCTCGACACTATTCTAGATTTAAAAGAAGTAAGAATGTCCCCAAGAAACAATCGAGTTTTCTGTACAGCATATAATGCTGTATGAAACTCTCTGCCACGGACTATGAAACTTTCAGCCAAGGCCCGGTTTTGGCATGTGTTGTTAGCACCCATAGCGGTGCCAGACGCACGACCATGGCTAAATTTAGCCATAAATAAAATAAAAACTACTGAGACTGGAGGGCTGCAATATGGTATGTTTGATGATTGGAGGGTGGATGATCAACACACCAATTTGCAACCCCCTAACATCGGTAGTTCTTAAGATATGAGGGCGGACAGAAGGAGTGCGGAAGGACAGACAGATAGTCATCTCAATAGTTTTCTTTAACAGAAAACTAACATGCGTGAGTCACAGCAGGTCGACTACCCTCAACCATATATTTTTTTTTTACCGTAATTAAGCGTTTATGAGATATCATCATATGGAAATTCAAAAGACAAAAGACTATTAGGGAATTCAATATAAAAAGGGGTTATTCTTTGAACGATTGTTAAAAAAAGCAGATGATTAGCCAGGAGACATCGAAAAAAGCAAGGAATACTTTACATTTTTTTAAAACTTAAGAATTATGGAAAGGGAAGGACGTGCAACAATTATTTTAAAACATTAGATTTTGCCAGAGGTTTTTTTTAAGCTCTATGATTACACATGGATTATCCTACGACATTTAGCAAAGAATATATTTTTCAAACCTTCAGAATTAAGCAAAGACCATAAAAGGGAAGGACGTGCAATAATCATTTTAAAACATTAGATTTTGGGATAAATTTTTCTAAGCTCTAGGATTACACGTGGATTATCCTACGACATTTAGCACAGAATACATTACAATTCTTTTTAAAGTTAAGGATTATGTAAAGATTATAAAAGGGAAGGACGTGGAACAATTATTTTAAAACATTAGATTATGCCAGATTTTTTTTAAATTCTAGGATTAAACGTGGATTATCCTACGACATTTAGAAGTATATGAATATAAATTTACATAAATTATATGAGAACGGTTCAGACAGTAAACAAATCACTCGAAATTCCCAAGAACGACGAAAAATTTATTTTCATTTAAGAAGAGCTGCACCGGCAAAATTGAGAGCATATAGCACAGCAGTGCATAGATATTAAGCTAGAAAAATAAGAGACAAAGAATTATTTTTTTAAATGCCAACAAATTAAAGAATATGGGAAAACAACAGCGTAATAAGGTGTGGGATAGGGAGTTAAGAATTTAAGCGCGTTTATATGTAAGAATTAAGCCAAAAATAATAATAATAAATCATAAATTTTACGAAAAACGCATAGACACCCACTAAAAATAACTTCATTTAAAAGAAAATTTATCTATAAGGATGGGGAGAGAGGTGCTTAGTCATTATGCGTTCAAAAAGTAAATAAAGAAATAAAAAAGACATGAGCGAAATTCATAATAAAAATGAACGAAATAATCATAGGAATAAAAAAATAAAAATAAATTTTAAAAGGTATATTCAGGAACACGTATGGGGGGTGGGGGGTGGGGTGCAGACACTGCACTGCCAAAATGGAAGTTTGGACAAAATTGCAATGTCTATGCTTGATTGATGGAACCTAAGCTACCAATGACCTTTTCCGGCCATCTGTTGCATTCCTGTAACACACGCGTACTGTTTTTCTCATTTTTCTTTTTCTTCTTTGTTTATTTTCTAGTCAAATTTCAGTTTCATTATTCAGTTTTTATAACAAACTTCGATACTATTTGTCTTATAATAAATGACATTTCGTTATTTTATTTTTTATTCTCTTTCAGCATTCACCTTTATTCTTTTTTTTTTTTACTTTTCCGTCTTTTTGTCCCATTTTTGTACAATAAACTTTGCTGTTATTAGAATGCTTTCTTCAGATTTACCCTTTTGTCTATAAGTAACTTTAATTGCAATTATTTTCTTTCCTTTCCCTTCTAATAACCGATTCATGCAGCGCTCACTGCAAAAGTTGGAAGAATTAAACATCTTATCCTATTAGCTAGCCCGCTGGCATGGCGGTTAATGTCATGGCATGCTGCTCAGATGACAAGAGTTCGCTTCTCCCCCAGGGCGTTGATAAATCACTGGCTCTGCATCGTGATCAGTTGCTGCTGCAGTGTGAGGACTGGGGCGGGAGGCTGAAGCCAACATTCTTTGGAAGCTTGTATTTCAAGTCAGTGGCCCCTGTGTGTTTGTTCCATCTGAATGGGTTTCATCTACTGAAGTAATATATACAGAGTCCATTAGTCATTTCACCGTCCCTTTCGACACAAGGGTCCTATGCTAGCAGTCTGCCATAAAGGACCGTGTGTCGAAAGGCCTAGCAATCATTTCGTTGTTTCAATTACCTTCGTGGCATTTGCCATTAAATATATATTCATTACGTTCCATATTTTCGATTCAGATTATATATATATATATATATATATATATATATATATATATATATACATACATATATATATATATACATATATGTATATACATATTATATATATATATATATATATAAATATATATATATATATGCTACTATTCAAAACCACACACGCTATAGTAGATTCACATAACCATGCATCTAATGTCTAGGCCAGTCCCTTACGACGCTCCTGATCGGCTGTTGATAAGCCAATCACAGGGCTGGATACTCTCAGTCTCTCGAAAGAGTTCACATAGGCAGGATGTATGTTCCACCTCTCCTGAGGGATAAGTCTTTCGAGAGACAGTCTCCAGCCCTGTGATTGAACCAACAGCCAATCAGATGCACGGTTGATGTGAATCGACTATAGTAGGAGTGAGGAACACCTTACGCCACATCTTTTCGACCCTAAACAAATTTCATGTTCAGAATTCCACATCCCATAATTTAAGACGCATATTGCTATACGAGTGACGAAATGCATCAATTGCAAATCAACAAACCCATGAAGTCAGTTATCAAGCAATACCTTGCAAATCCCAAAGTCGTGAATTCACAGTCAACAAGCAGCGTGTTAAAGTCTCAATGTCTGTGTTGATGTTTCTTTCATGCAATTCCATGATCTCAAAATATCAGGAACATTGAAAAATTCCGAAGTCCATAATTTTACGCCCATAAAATTAAGTTTCATTATTCCATACGTTACAAGTTACATTACAAAAAAAATCAAGAATTCCATAATTTCGATAAAATAAGCAAATTCAAATTCCCAAAAATTCAAAATCCCATAATTCTGTAATGCTTCTGAATAAAACAATTACGTATGCCAAAACTCCAAACTTCTCAGCTCCATGATATTAATAGAATAAAAAAAAGGGGGGGACAAGGTAGCATTCCAGAAGCCCAGGGTTCCATGATGTTAATTCAAGTTCATTTTTTGTTTATTTTCATCAAATCACTCGCGATACCACCAATAAATTCCAGTTAGCGCGCGGCCCAATAAATCACTCACTGTGCAAAGGATTATATTTGGGTTGGCTCCCCAGGTTTCTTTTTTTTTTCTTCTTTTTTTTGCTGGGGTGGGGTGGGGAGAGGGGGTGGGGGATGGGACAGGGAAGGCACGGAAAAGGGTGATTTGAAGGGGGGGCGGGGGGGAATCATTCACCGATAGTTCCCAAAATAGAAAAAAACAATATGTCTTCCTACAACCTTCCCTCTGAATCACTGCTCTGGTATCGTGTAACTGGCATCACAACAGCAATGGTCATTGGTGCTGAAAATAAGCGACTAGCTGGTAATGCCTTTTTAATGATAACTATCAACAAAGTAAAGTTTACCTCTCAAACACATTAAGTGTATACACATTGTCTTATTACATACATACATACACACACGAGTATGTATACATACATATATATATATATATATATATATATATATATATATATATATATATAACTAACATCATATGGAACAGGCTTGATGACTATTGAGTGAGCACTAAATAAGATGCCCGTGTGTGGAAAAGAGGGAGAAAATGGATAATAACAAATAGAAGAAATGAAGTTAAAATCTCGACGCAGACAATTACATAATACCCAGTATCTCGCTTCCTCACAAAGCACGAGGGGCAAAGATCGAGCCAATTCCGAAAAAAGACTAAAGGCACTGAAACAATAAAGCCCCCAATACTTTCCACCGCGATGCCCTGCCTGAAAGAAAGGTGGCTGTTTGTCAGTCTCCGTGTGCGTGTGTGTGTGTGCTTAGACCGTGGCTTCTTTCAAGTGGACAGTGGTGAGAGAAAAGGAAGAACCGACAGTAGTACTGTTACAGTGTTAAGAAATATAAATTATTTAGGCTAGCTGTAGACAGACATACATATATATAATATATATATATATATATATATATATATATATATATACATGTGTGTGTGTGTATTTTATATATATATTATATATATATATATATATATATATATATATATATATAGCTACAAATGCCAACTTGACAAACTGTCGTACGTACAGTTTTAGACATTTTACGGCTTTATTAGATTGTCCGTATTTTTCGCAACCAGTTACAAAATACAAAAGCTGCGATCGAGTCCCAGACTGATACCATAAGTACAAAGGAGTTCGTTCAAGATTCATATCCAGAAACGAACATCCGCGAAAATAAGAACCTGTGAAGAATTCAGAATCCTAATTACAAACTGCCTTTCGGGAAAATAAGAACCTGTGAAGAATTCAGAACCCTAATTACAAACTACCTCTCGTACATGTTCCTCTAATGTTTTTCTTGAAACTTTTGATACATCGTCTTCTTGTTTCCAGCACTTTCCTACGCCAAAAGACCGGTATCCTCGCCAGAATTTAAGAAATAAACTTCAAAGTTAGGTAAAGCAGTGAAACGTTTAGAATTGACAAGGAAGAATGGCTTTGTACGCGTCCGCTAAATCTATTACAAGCGCCTTTTCTTAAGGACCCGCTGATGCTGGAATACGTCCTGTAATCTGTGAAAGCAATGAGGAAAGAATCTAAGGGGGTATATTTTTATTTTAAAAAATGAGAGAAGAAGAAGAAGAAGAAGAAGAAGAAGAAGAAGAAGAAGAAGAAGAATAAACAATATTTCTGTCCACGTTCTATCATCTCTTGATGTTACAATAATTCCCATCGTATGGCTTATTTACAAATCTTCTGGCGCCAGTTGGAAACCGGTTTTTAAGCAGCCTTCCAGCTATTGCAAGCAGTTTCCAGGTATCCTGGGTCTGTTTAGCCTTTGCATTCCTTACCTTCCCTTCCCAGGGGTTACTGGAAAAGTCCTCAGACCAAAGAAAAGCTGTTGCTGCTGGGAACCCTGGAAATTTCCAGCCTCATTTCCAGCCTTTGTTAACTTCCAGCCTTCGGTTCCATTACCTCCTGGCGATGCTGGAACACCAATTCCCTGGCAAGGGTTTACTTAAAGCCTTGAAATCAACTGGAAGTTCGACGAATTCTCTCCCTCGCTTTCACCCTGTCCGCTCGGAATATTTGGCAATATCCGTATTAAATGCAGGATGCTTGCACAAGCAATCTAGGACACTAAATAATACAAAGTCAACCGTTGCATATACAAGAGCTCTCTGATATATGTGACGCTCCCTTGCGATATACCGGACTTGCAAAAGTATGCTGCGTATGTTACGCTTTATCAACTCGCCTCGGTTTTATTGATGTATTGTGAACTCTGTAGCACATTTCGCGTATATTGAGAGAGAGAGAGAGAGAGAGAGAGAGAGAGAATTATAATAATAATGTACGTGCTATTCAGTGGAAAGTTCTCGAAACAAAAGTGACATACAGAGAGAAACCATAATTGTACTTTTAACAGAGTGATGGTTAGAAAAAAAAAAACTGAAAAAGATTGATTGGCAAAGACAGGGAGAGGGAAATAAAGAGAGAGTTATAACTAAACTTCCGAGCCACTTGTAGTCACCGAAACAGAAGTTACACGAAGAAAATAGAAGTCGGGAGTTCCTTCCTCAATACTTTGAAGTGAACGAATGTCCAAAAGGGGGTTCCACTTCCCAAGAACACTTAAATGGAAAGCTTACATTTGAATGACACACGGGAGAATGCAGTTCTCTGTTGATCCTGATCTTACTTTATTAATTCAATGCTCTTGAATTATTTTCTTTATACCCTACTCTTCCTCCTCCGCTGCCTTCCACGCCTCACTGTGACTCACTGCTGCCAACATTATTTTTTAAAGTCTCCTTTACGCAGCCTTGTAGTAGCAGTAACCTCCTGAATTATCCGTTAATTTCCTGCAGTGTTAACAGCCCGATCTCTAAATTCGAACTATATATATATATATATATATATATATATATATATATATATATACTATATATATATATATACATATATATATATATATATATGACTGGTAAAAATGTTCTGTAACAACAGAATTCCATCTAATAAAAGGAGCCCATAAAAACACCAAAATGTAGAGAGAAAAGTACTATATTTCAGAGACTGCTGTCTCTCTCTTCAGGTATATACCTGAAGAGAGAGACAGCAGTCTCTGAAATATAGTACTTTTCTCTCTACATTTTGGTGTTTTTATGGGCTCCTTTTATTAGATATATATATATATATATATATATATATATATATATATATATACATAAAGTATTTGGTTTGAAAGATTGAAAAAAAGGAAAGGTCCTCATGTTACAAATAATCTGAACTTAAAAGTGAAAACGCCTTTTAAAAATCATTTTTGACGAAGCATTTATTCTGTTTGCGAAATGTTTCTCTGCAACCTTGTGGAAATGCCTGTTCCATGTATTGCCTTCTCCTTTTGAATAATAAAAATCTCTTTAGGGAAAAGAGAGAGAGAGAGAGAGAGAGAGAGAGAGAGAGAGAGAGAGAGAGAGAGAGACGAGAAGAGAGAGAGAGAGAGAGAGAGAGAGAGAGAGAGAGAGCGAACTATTTCTCACAGCCTTCAGCGTAACATACATTTATTTGCTTCTCAATACATCTTCGAGGTGTAAAATGTGATCTTTGTTGGGTAGTTTGGAAGTAACTGAGGGTAGGAGATTGACCATTTTGTTAGTGCAGTTGTTTTTTAACCTTGGTAAACGTAGTCGTTTTTATCTAAATGTATGCAATTGTGAATAAACTCCTCTCATTAGAGGTAAATTTCCCTTTGTTGTACCCTAGCCACCATAAACAGAAATCTTATACAACGCACAATCATTCAACTGTACAAAGAGGAAAATCAAGTGACATTCCCTCTGAAGTCCGTTTCCATATTTCCGTTTTAACTCCAGGTCTGCCTCTGTTATTTTTTTTTATCCCTGTCAAGAGCATCGACAGACACAAAATCTGGTAAATACAGAAATTTTAGAAGCATCTCTATAACCTCTGTATTGTCCGTATCAATAAAACCTCCACAACCTGTTTTAACCACAATCTTTGCTCTACCCGCACGCTACTACGACCTCTGTTATATCCAAACAAATAAGATTGTCAAGAATCTGTTTAATCCAGATGAATAAGAATACCACAAGTCTGTTTTGTCCTGACATATAAGACCACCACAAATCTTTTATCCAGACTCCACAATTTGTTTATCAAGAGGAAAAATGACCACCAAAACCTCCGTCTTATCCAGAGAAAGAGAACATCTGCTTTAGCCACTTGACAAGCACCAAATGCACGAAAAAACCAAACCAGACAGACTCGCAAGACACACCACCACATCGGCTGATAATAGATTCCCAAGGGCCCCCCTTATGGCTGTAACTCTTTTCAGAGGGAAACAGAAAAAGAACAATATCCACTCAGAGTTTCATTTACGGCGGGCGAAGCACAAAACGGTCAAGGTGGTATTGCCAGCCCTGACATAACACCATCCCCCCAGCAGCCCTCTCCCCGACGCAAAACCAAGCCTTGGCCAAGAGTCCACAAGGCCGGCGCGTGGAGAAAAGAAATGCGCTCGAGAACCATCTCCTGAACAAAGACCTCCTGGGTCGAGAGCAGAGTTGTCGGCCGTTTATGAGGTGCCGGAGCTCGTTCAGGAGGCCATCCACTTCCTAATAACCATTGTTCTACACGAGTTAATAACGGAAGTGAAGAACGGTTTCAAAAGCTTTTCGTTAGACGTGTCGGAGACGTCATGTTTGGGGAGGAGCGGAGTTCGAATTGATTCGAGAGGAGAGAATCTATTTCTTGAAGTGTTGACAGGACCCAGAACTTGTAGATATGAACCCACTTCAGCAAAAGTCTTCGGTGTACTTTTGGCATTCAGACCAGGTCACGTTTTCCTGTGTGCAGTTCTTTTATTTTTTCGTGTTGCACGACGTTATATTGTTTTTATTCCAAATAACAAAATACCAGCTAGTTCCGATTCAACATTTATGCCATTTAAACGGAAAAATTGTGGGAACATTTATCCTTATATTTCCAAGAAAGGAAAAATACTCTGAAAACACAGAAGAAACTACAGAGGTCCCCATTTGGACTGCCTTTCTACTATCTTTCCCAGCATCTATTACTCTCTCGTCCTTAAAAGGAGGCGTTACTATCTCTTCCTTTTGTCAACCCACACTCCCGATATTTTTTCACCCGGCGGAACGCAGGGCTACATCACTTGATCGAAAGGTCTTCGCATTAAAAATAGCTAACCATAAAGTAACATTCTATAAATTCTGCAATTCCTACGGAGAAGAAACAATTTATTGTGCAAAGAACTTACAGAGAACAGCATAACAGGCAACCCGGACGCGGTATGCGTACAAGGGAAAAAGTTAAATATATCTTAATTTAACCAGACCACTAAGCTGATTAACAACTCTCCTGGGACTGGCCCGAAAGATTAGATATTTCTTACGTGGCTAGGAACCAATTGGTTACCTAGCAACGGGACCTAAAGCTTATTGTAGGATCCGAACCACATTATATCGAAAAATGAATTTCTAATCACAAGATATACATTCCTCCTGTTCCACGTTGGCAGAGCGGAGAATCGAACTAAGGACTACCGAATCGGTAGGCAAGCACGTAAGCCAATCGTCCAACGAGGAACTATGCTTATAGGGGAAAGAACTTCTTAACGAATGGCACTGGCTGTGGTATTATACATACTTTTTCCACCCTTTAGATTACTAGACAAACGTCATTCATCACGGCTGATATAGTCCTTGGGTAGTGTTACTAAATATAAATGCTTCCAGATAACTACATCGGGGAATTACAATGTATTAAGTAAAAACTACCTAATTAAAATTCTGCACTGCAAGAATTGTCTTAAATATTACAAAGAATGCAACTCTTATATACTGTACATTAAGAAAATAATATTACAATATATTAAGTATAAACTACTCATTAAAAGGTTGCACTGCAAGAATTGTGTTAAATATTACAAAGAATTCAACTCTTATATATACTGTACATTAATTAAGAAATGAATATTACAATATATTAAGTAGAAACTACTTATTAAAAGGTTGTACTGCAAGAATTGTCTTAAATATTACAAAGAATGCAATCCTTATAATATATACTGTAATCATTAAGAAAATATTATAATATATTAAGTAGAAAGTACCCATTAAAAGGTTGCAATGCAAGAATTGTCTTAAATATTACAAAGAATGCAATTCTCATACATAGAGTAATTATTACGAAAAAATTACAATATATTAAGTAGAAAGTACCCATTAAAAGGTTGCACTGGAAGAATTGTCTTAAATATTACAAGAATGCAACTCTTATATATACTGTACATTAAGAAAATAATATGGATTACTTCTATGAAGAAAAAAATCCCTTGGTAACAGATTACAAACCGAAGATCGAAACAGATCTTTACAGTCCTGGAAGCTTCCTCGGAAGGGAAACCGGAGGCGAGATTAAGAACCGTCGATAGTGATCGCCAATGATCGCGAATTATCTTAATGTAAACGAAATCAAGAGGATTTAACGAATCCCTCTGTTGATCTCATCCGTGAGATTACCTCAGTTCGTAAAGTCTCAGATCTCCAGCCTCTAGGATGAGAATGAATAAGTCTGGGATTGTCTCCCACCATTTCAGATGATTATCGATATTTTGTTCTTTTTAGAAGTCTATGATCGTTATTAAGAAATAATTACCGGTTATTAAAATGAAGATGAGTCTCATTAAACGAGGAACTCTTGGCTGAGATTATTCATTTCAATTAGACTGATTCCTTCCATTTCATTTGACGCTTTAAATATTCAAAATGCAAACACGAAATTAAGTTCAGTCGTTTGTTACAAAAGTAGGAGTAGTGAAGAATGAGATAACAGTCATTATTTACAAAGAGAGAGAGAGAGAGAGAGAGAGAGAGAGAGAGAGAGAGAGAGTTATAACGCCTATCCTGTCCTCCATATCGCTTCATTATTCCTCTTCCTCTCATCTTTTTTATCTTCATCACCAATATCCGGTCCCTTTTTTTTTATCCGGTTCTTTATAAAAGCAAAAAAAAAACAGATTCCAAATGATTCTCTCTCTCTCTCTCTCTCTCTCTCTCTCTCTCTCTCTCTCTCTCCTTGTTTTTGCTATGACCATTCCCAGTTTTTCAGGTAAATCTCTCTCTCTCTCTCCTTGTTTTTGCTTTGACCAGTCCCAGCTTTCCAGATAAATTCTCTCTCTCTCTCTCTCTCTCTCTCTCTCATTAATCTTACTCACTTCACTCATTCACTCTCACTTCATTCAGGCCCTCTCTTCCCTTCATTTTTTCCGGTCACTCTCGTTTTAATGTCTTTCCCGCCATTCGTCCTCTCTCTCTAGCTCTCTCTCTCTCTCTCTCTCTCTCTCCCTGGCACCATTTTGCCCGAGCGGCAGCGGCGGCGGCGGCGGCGGGATCACCCTCATTATGCCTTCTACACGCACAGCCATATTGGGGGAAGCGGGAGATCCTACTGTCCCGAAACGATAAGGGAACTTAATGGTGCTTATCTCTCTCTCTCTCTCTCTCTCTCTCTCTCTCTCTCTCGTCACTTCACTTCAAGTCTTTTCGTTCGTTTTCGTTTTTTTTTTTTCAGAGGCGAATTGGCGGACTTTTTTGTGGGGGGGGGGGGGGGTGGGGGGGTGGGGGTGGGGGGGGGGGGGGGCGGAGAGTGTCATATCGCTCGCCATCAGTGCTCTTTGGACGGATGGCTGGATTATTTGTGAATGTGAATGGTGCTGTGTAAGTTATATATTCATATTAGTGAACTGAATTTTTCCATGTGCTGTATCGCGTATTAGTCTTGCAAATGTTTCCTTGGGAAAATACCTGCTAATGATTATCTATTCGTGTATTAGTCTTGCAAATGTTTCCTAGGCAAACTAACTTCTAATTATTATTTCTGGCGAGTATTGCAATATCGAAAATGATCATTTCTAATTATAAACAGGGTTTTTTTATACATCAATTTTTTCTATGACTCTTAGTCCAAATTTGTTACATTTAGCTGAATAGCTGCAAATTACCTGCTAATGATTATTTATGGTGAATATTACAGTATCGAAAATGCGAATTTTTGTTACAATTAGCTGACCAGCTACCAGCACGAGCTCTTGCTCTGTGACCGGCTCTTAAGCTGTGGAATGACACCAAACCTGGAAGTGCTAAAATGGTTTTCAAATGGTATGGAATCATAAGATGAAAATGCTTTAGGAATGGCATAAAATCCGGAAGGGATATGGACATATTTGTTCAGTATCATTTCAGGAAAGGATAATCGAAACTGGTTTGCATGGTATATGAACCTGAAGTGGTATGGAAATAGTATAGGAAAAGTATGGGATCTGGGAATAAAATGGAAGCTGTTTTTGAATTGGATGGAATCTAAAAGTGAAATGGAGATGGTTTTGGAAAGGAATTGATTCTGGAATTCACATGGAAAGTTTTTCACTACGAATGGGACTGATTTTGGAATGACAGGCTCTGGATGCTACAAGATAATTTTTCCACGTTATGGAATGTAAATATTAAGGAAACAGTTTTGGAGTGGTATGGAATCTAGTAGTGGAATGGAACCATTATGGAATTTTATGGAATATGGAAATCTTATAGACATTGTCTGGGAGTTTTATGGAGTCCAGGAGGGATATGAATATGATTTCGGAATGGCATAAAAACTAGAAATTATATATTAACGGCTTTAAGAATGGCGTGGAATCTGGAAGTGGTATACACATTTTTTTCGAAGACATTCCTAGGTGAGACTGGATGGATTTTAGAGAGAGGAGAGGAGAGGAGGAGAGAAGAGAGAGAGAGAGAGAGAGAGAGAGAGAGAGAGAGACGTATCATGATTGACAGCCTTTAATTACTTTTTCTGTATTGTTACTTTTATTCTGGTACCCTTAAGTTTAGAAGCCGAACTGCTACCTTGAAGTCTCAAGTAAAAATGTCTTCTGTACTGCAATAATATATATATATATATATATATATATATATATATATATATATATATATATATATATATATATATATATATATGAGCGGCTTATATTTGTGATATTCCTTTTGTTTAATTGCAGTTTATTGACTCTGATTACTTTTTCCCACATAATTATGTGCATTCTATTCGGTAAAACTTGGTTTGAAAATTAGTTTTCTTTCAGGCTTGTTCTATATAGTTGAAGATTCATTTTGAATAATAATAATAATAATAATAATAATAATAATAATAATAATAATAATAATAATAATAATAATAATAATAATAATAATACTTCGGAAGGAGACCCTCTCGTACACATGTTTTGTTAAAAATGGTTGCTGCTTCAGCACTATTAATCTCGTAGAGAGTCTTCTCTATTTTTCTGATGACGGCTTTCTCGTTGCTTGATTATATACTGGCGAGCACGCACCAAAGGGCATGGTGAAATTCGGTTGAGTCTAGTATTGTCATCAGGATCAGGGCAATACTAGACTCAACTGAATTTTACCATGCTCTTTGGGGCGTTGCTTGCCAGTATAAGCAACAACGAGGAAGCGTCATCAGAAAAATAGAGAAGACACTCTACGAGATTAATAGTGCTGAAGCAGCAACCATTTTTAAGAAAATAATAATAATAATAATAATAATAATAATAATAATAATAATAATAATAATAATAATAATAATAACCTAGTTTGAGCTATCTATTCGGCACCCCTTATAACGATGAACACCAGGGGTTCCTTTTGAATAATAATAATATCGGCCCATCAAATCCATTTTGAATCATAATAATATAGTTCGAACTACCTATTCAGCATTCTGTATAACAATGGACCCTACTTGGTTTTCACTATCCTGGGCTAGGCTGAATAAATCACACTCAATCAACTGAAAAAAAAAAAAGGAAAAACTGTAAATGCTCTTACTACGCTTGGAAACTCATTGCTCAATCACTGTCTATATTTCCTTGAAAGAATCCATCGGGAAAATGAGCTTCTATTAAGAGTAAATAATTTGGGAAAATGCCCTTCAGAGCATGAAGCATCCTTCGCCATTTCACTTTCAGCCACCGCTTCCAATGTGAGTCGCTTTCACTGAAAAGGCGCATCATGAGAAAGTGAAAGGTGAGGAGATCTGTCGATGCACTTATTACGAGGTTCATTCACTGAGGTTCGTTCACTGACCAGGTAGGCGTCTGGGGGATTACCGCCGAGTGTAACGTTACGAGACGCACTCTGGGCAGGAATTAGTTCAAGACGTTTTTTTTCTATCACTTGCTTTCCAAACGTTCTTTTAAGATCCATTCTTATTGCTTTTGTGGGATCTACTAGTACTTAAACTTGTATAAGGGAAAATATGCATCGTATAGTATGCATATATGTATATACATACATATGTATATACATACATATGTATATATATATAATATAGTAGTATGTATACATATAGTATATATATATATATATATATATATATATATATATATATTCATATATATAATATATATAGATACATATACGTATGCGTATAGATAAAGCACATATATATATATATATATATACTATATATATATATATATATATATATATATATATATATATATGGAAATAAATTCAGCTGAAAATACTCACACAATATGGTACTTGAGTAGAAAAACTCAGTAAAATTTCAACTACGCCCTTCATTTAGCTTGAATTATAAGAAAACCTTCCCAGAACCTTTTAAGAATATCGCTTCAGAAACAACTTCCGTAATATGGAAAAGAGAGAGAGAGAGAGAAAAAAAAGCAAAATTATGACTGAATGTTGCGTTGCCTGAGCATCATTATCATCATCAGGGAGGGATCGAAAGATGAAATGGGGATGGGGGTGTTGTGGGGGGAAGCAGGAGGGAGGGGGAAAGAGTAAGGGTAAACATAATCAAGATCGAGGTATCTTACAAAGCATATGATAATTAGGCAGAGATTAATCACAGCTTTCTCTCTCTCTCTCTCCAACAATCAGGCGATTCGCTTCATATGACTAATTACACACTAACTGTTTCCTAATGATCACTATAAATGATGGTGATGAAGTCAGAAACTGCAACCGGACGGTTGAGAATTTCGGTCCCGGATTTGAAACGTTTTCGTTTCACGCTGATTATTGCCGGATGGAAGAAGTTTTTTTTTTTTTTTTTTTTTTTTTTTTTTATGGGAAAATTAAGCAAAGACTCGTAGGATGCTGTAACAGATTGAAATAAGTTACTCGGTCTCTAGGTGATGGAATGCCTGCCGCCGCTTCATGTAAAATGATGAGGCCGACCTCATTGGGGTAAGAGCGCCCCTTAAATATTCAAGGACTTCTCTTCCTATTTGATAGTTGGATCTGACTCCTCAAAAGACGTATCTTTATGGCCTTTCTCAAGGTGATGACGGATCGGCCTCACTTAAGAACACAGACTCAAGCAGGTGAATAATGGTCGCATTTGGAGAAACGTTTTTTTTGTTTTTTTTTTTTTTTTTTTTTTGTTTTTTTTTTTTTTTATTTTTTTTTTTTTTTTTTTTTTTTTTTTTTTTTTTTTTTTTTTTTTTTTTTTTTTTTTTTTTTTTTTTTTTTTTTTTTGTTCTTTTTTTTTTTTTTTTTTTTTTTTTAGATAGGAAGGAGAAACAGGAGGAAGAAACAGGAAGAAAAGGGAGAAGAAATAAGGAAACAGGAGAAAAGAGAAACAGGAGAAACGTTTTTTTTTTTTTAATGTAGAAGAACTGGAAGAGAAAAACAGTTCCAGATTGTATATAAGTGAAAGGGATGGCGGACAGCTCAAATCTAACGACCATAAAGTTTACAACCGCCACTTATTTTCATTGCAGGAGAGAAAGTCTGATGCACGACGTATGCCCGAGGAAAAGGTACACAACTGGTCAATAACTTGGTATAAGTGTCACTACAGTATTTTATACGGAAATGACGAGGAGATCAATTAGGGTCAGAAGTCTCTCTCTCTCGAAGTCGCTTCTGTAATGCAAGCAACGAAATTTAACCTAGTGGCATAAATTGGAGATGCAGGAACCTTGTGCGTACCTCACGACATCATAATTTATTTTTAATAAGTATGTATAGCATTTTCTGTAATGCATTCTACAATATTTTCGTTTATTATTTTTCTTCTCTTATCTTCGGGCTAGTTTTGGGTTGGTTACCAATAAGAAAAATAATAATAAATGAATAAATGAATACAACACATAAAAAAATAAAAACTATTCATAGGTGAGAACCATAAATATTATATCAAAATAGATTTAATGAAAGCTATAAGTGAGTCATCTGCATGAATATTAAATGTTGCCTTCTTCAACACTGAAACTTTCGGGTCTATCAGGTTGCAATGACCTTTTCGTCCTGTGAATACGTCAGTTCAAATCTCTCTCTCTCTCTCTCTCTCTCTCTCTCTCTCTCTCTCTCTCTCTCTCTCTCTCTTGTCAAACTGTCATCTAGAAAACACCTATGCCCATTACTCGATGTTCCATTGCTCTCTGTCTTTACTTTTACCATTCTCGCTAACTTCTTTCGCTGTCCCTCTTTCCTCTCTACTAAAATTCCTTCTTCTTTTGTCATCTGCTTCTACTGCTCTCTCTCTCTCTCTCTCTCTCTCTCTCTCGGGAGTCATATTTGCCTTCCGGGATATCGATACATACGACCAGGTCTCCGGCGGGTGGATGAGAGGCGTCATGTCATGCCGTGTGAAAACTTATCGCATAAAACTCGCAACTCGAAAAATTCCTACATTTAGCGCCGGCAGTGGATCACATTCAGGTGTCTCGGAAAATGGGGGGTCAATTCCTTTGTTTTTCTTGCAGGCGACTTCATCCGAGAAGCGATATGACGGAGGAGGAAAAAAGACAGATTATTCGCAAATGCCTCCTTCTTCTTTCTTTCTTTTGTAGATGATCTCGTGCTACAGACATAATTAATTATAGAGAAGGAAACTGACGTATTCTAGAGGCTACGGAAAGAACTACAAAGAAGGAAAAAGCATATCTCATTCTTTTTTTTTTAGATGATCTCAAGTTATAGAAATAATTACAGAGAAGAAAAAAAACATATTCCAATAAATTACGTTTTTCCAGATGATCTCACGCTACAGAAATAATTACAAAGAAGGAATTAGAAATTCCAGTAAATTCCTGTTCTTTTTCAAATTATCTGAGATAACAGAATTTGTTTTAAGATGATCTCATGCTACAGAAATAATTTCAGAGACGAAAAATAACATATTCCTGTGAGTAGTTCTTTTTTTATTGTAGATGATCTCATGCTACAGAAATAATTACAGAGAAGGAAAAGACATATTCAGGCAGCTACAGAAAGAATTACAAAGAAGGAAAAAGACATTTCAGTGAATTCCTTTTTTTTTTCAGATGATCTCATGCTACAGAAATAATTACAGAGAAGGAAAAGACATATTCAGGCAGCTACAGAAAGAATTACAAAGAAAGAAAATAACATATGCCAGTGAATTCCTTTTTTTTTCAGGTGATGTCATGGTACAGAAATAATCACAGAGAAGGAAAAAAGACATTCATGAAAATTCCTTTTTTTCAGACGATCTCACGCTACAGAAATAATTTAAGTAACAACTTTCATTATTACCATAAATGTAAAAATTGCTCAGCAAGCTTCCAAAGAGTAAAATGCGCTTAGAATAAAAGTTGATGGGGGAAAAGGGATATAAATAAAGAGAAAGTTAGTGTGCATAGATTAATCTTCTCCCGACGCATGGTCTCATACATGATGAAATGAGAGGGAGGTAAAACTTTCAGCTTTATCCGTCCAAATAAGAACGGATTTTGATTTACTTGGTACAGGGCGGGTGTTTCAAATTGAAGGCAAACCTGTTGAGGCTAATGGTGATTGATGTTGTTCGGAAAATGTAATCAAGAATGACTACTATACGAATGCATATATTCAGTTAATAGGCAAATAAAAGTGGGGACGCGTATTTCATAAGACTTGGAATAGATACGAAGTATGCTTACATATATATATATATATATATATATATATATATATATATATATATATATATATATATACATATATATATATATATATATATATATATATTAATATGCTAGGTTCACGCACTCATGCACAAGCAAAGCTATGCAAGCGTACACGCAGTAATTTGTGTCATTCACTACGCGACTACAAAATTACTCGCACAACAATTCAAATAAACTTTTTCGAAAACATAAAATATCAATGTAAGTATTTCCTTCCCTTTGCTGCCTACGCTCGGCATTCTACTCCGTCTTCCGTTTTCCGGTACTTGCAAAATTCGTATCTTTGAAAGGATGGCTGATGGCTTGTGTGTTCCCGTGGGTGGATGGGTGGGTTGGGGGGTGGGGGGTGAGGTGGGGGAAGTGTCAAACCCTTATTATCGTTTCTTCCTTTACTGCGGGTTATCGAAATCGGGGTAGATGAACCATTTATTAAACTATTTACCCTAGAAAGAAATCTTTCTCATTCACGTCTTTATTTTGCCTACTTCCGAAGCATAATCTTCAAATGAAGAGATATTTTTGACGTTGTACTCTCAATTTAATGAAACCCTCTACAACCATTTTTTTTTCTTTTTTTAATGGCACATCCTCCCCTCACCCACTGCAACCTGCCCAACCCACCCCCCGCCCCCCTCCCCACATGACCCCTACCCCCATCTGTCCCCCGGCTAACTTTTATCGACATGGAGGCTTTAAAATGCTTCCGTGCCATCGTGGCGTAGGATTTTATGAGACAACTCATTGCTTTCGGACTTTTTCGTTGTATGCAATATTCCAGTACATAATATTCTTTAATAATATCGGAAAAAGACTTATCTCTGCGTATGGAGATGAAGGGTATACGTTTAGATTTGCGTATATATTACAGTTTCAGAACGGATATATACATAGACAAATATATAAGCGTTTCATTTACCTTAACGGCAGCGAAGTGCGCGGTTTTGAATTGCTCCAAAATCCTGCCGTATTTTGTCTTAGCTTTTGAAAATTTGGAATTTAAATGGGACAGAATCATTATATTTTAAAAATGGAAAAATTTACATCGAAAAATGATTGCGTTACAATATACTTAGAAGTAACACCTAGCAATTCATCAGTCACCTATTTCAAAATTGTCTTGAAAACTTCAAACTGGATTTGTCATACATGTTTAGCATTTAACTATTGAAGAGCAGAGTACCTCCCGACTCGTAGTAGATTAAAAAGTAACAAAATTTGCAAGAGAACCTACAACAGCAGAATTCCTGCGGCAAAAATCAAATCATTATCTCTGAACACCCTAAAAGATTATTATCTTTTTTATCATTATTTACGGATGGATAAGGTCGCTGTCATTTTCATTTCTTATTTACTTCTATCAAGGCTCAATTATCGTGAGATAAGGAAAAAAGAAACTCTCTTTCAAACAGACCCTGCGTTGCAACTCGAACGCCCATCTGTACTTCAATTATGGTACACAATGAGTATTTCCATTTGGCTCGGTATTACAACAATAAACTCAACAATCCCCACAATGCCACTGTTACGTTACAATCAACGCCAACAACCTGCAGCAACAACCATATCCAATAACTCGAGCAATTCATTATCAACAAACAACACGTTCATTGCAAACACCTGCTCTGTTGTTATTATGGAGCAAGCTCAAAATACCCATTGAACAGCTAAGCAAGCTTACAAAAAAAGGGAATATCCATCCATAATGAGAGAAAAATCATAGTAATGTCGAACAATTCGTAATCACCGCGACCAACTAAAACCATTCTCTCCATCATTGGAACTCTTATTACGTATGAAGACATTTTGTGCCCTAACTCATCCGTAGCTTTTATGATCGATAATCGCATTCATTGCTATTATACTACAGCCTTTAGGAGCTACCTCGTAACAATATGGAAATCAGTGGTGCTATCAATATAGCAGATCAGCTTTGGCGTTTACCAGTATTGTCAACTACAACTTGATGAAATGAAAATACAAATAAGGAAAGGATACACAACCACACTATTATCAAATCCATCATAAAAATCGTGTTACATCCATACTAACGCAATAAACATAAAAAAAAAAAAAAAAAAAAATCACTATCAACACAAATTTCATTATCTTCTTCAAGGGTTGAAATACACGAAAATACAATAAAAACCAGATTACTATTACCCAACACCAGTGTCAATCGAGAGAGAGAGAGAGAGAGAGAGAGAGAGAGAGAGAGAGAGAGAGAGAGAGAGAGAATACATGTCACTGTCATCTGCATGAAGAAGAAAAGGAGCTTTTCACAATCAAAATTTGACTACCAAATTGATAAAAGTGGACCACCAAGGCAGTAAGTGCCACTATCATTTGCAAGACATTTTATGTCGTAATTCGTCATCGATAGCTAAAACGCCATCACTAATCACTTTCACCTTCAACTTTCGACCGAAATAGTATCGACTGCATCACTATCCTCATCACTTATTAGAAAAAACAAAAACAACAACACAACATCACAATCACCCTCTGAGAGCAACAGCAACCTCTTTCATATCACTTTCACCATCATCTGCACCTCTCTTCAGCAGCTCCATCTCACTCATAATCACCAACACCATCTAAAACAGCTTCAGCTTCACCATCACTATCATTTCTCGGATGCAACATGCTCTAAATCAGCATCAACTCAAGACAGAATCTCTGGAAAACAGCGGAAACATCACAAGCACCATTCGACTACAACAGCATCACTGTTGCACCCACATCACACACCCAGCCTTCGACAGCCATCACTATCAACTTGCAGCATATCACCACACCTCTACAGCCATCACTAGCAACCGTGCGTCGTATCACCATCACCTCTCGACAGCATCACCATCAGTACCAATCTTTAACAGCCTCCCTCCCTCCTTCCCCTACCTCTAGAACTCCCACCACCCTCACCCCCAGCAGCCCCCACGAGTGAAACAGGGCATAATCGCAGCGATACACAACCCATTCCGGTGGCCCCTGGATGGTGGCAGCGGCCCGGTTTTGAGTGACACATGTTTTAATAAAGGCCCTCCACTGGCCGTTCCGGCCCTCCGAGAGGAGGAGTAGGAGGAGGCGGAGGAGGAGGAGGAGGAGGAGGGGGAGAAGGAGGAAGTGGAGGTAACAGCTGTGCCCGGTGAAAGGAGGAGGAGGAGGAGGTGGTAGTAGGAAGAACACACTAACCTGCCACTGGAAAAGGAAAAGGTGGCGCTGGTGAGAGATGAAGAAAAGGGGTTTATGAGGAAAGGAAGAGGAACGGCAGGAAAAGAGGAGGGGAAAAAAGAAATGGAAGATGAAGTGAAGAAAGAGGAAACGCTTCAAAATGAAAAGGAAAATGAAATTAAACGGCGGGAAGCGGTAGAAGGAGATGGGGAAGGAGGAAAGGGTAAGAAGAAATGAAGGAAAGACAAAACGAAAGGAGATAGGGAAGGAGGAAAGGATAAGAAGAAATGGAGGAAAGACAAAACGAAAGGAGATAGGGAAGGAGGAAAGGCTAAGAAGAAATAAGTGAAAGACAAAAACGAAAAAAGAAGTGAGTATTGATGAAATTTAAAAGAAAACAAGAGAAAAAAATGTAGGAAATAAGGAAAACAGGTAAGCGAGGAAATTATATAAAGATAACTTCGTTGAGAAAAGAAGTAAGACAGTAATTGTGAAAATGAATGAATGAGGAGGGAAAATAAAAGGAGATTCTTTGGGGATCGCCATGAAATGTAACATGAGAGAAGTCACCAAGACTATATACTAAGAAGTCCGATAGATAATTTGGCAAAGAGCAATTTCATGAAAGTCAAAGACAAGATCACAGAACAGAGATCTGAAATGTATACGGAAATGAAACGAGATGCAAACAAACCTTTAAGGCATCTGTGAATTGTGGTCTAAAATAGCATTACTGCCTCTTGGTAATTAAGTATCATCTTCACTGACGTCAATCAAAACCGTATTAATTTGACAACACTATAATGATATCTACTTAGCAAAAACAACAGTAATGTTATGACGAAAACATCAGGAAAAAAATCACAAAACATCTAACTAATATCCTTGAAAACGACAAAAACAAGAAGAAAAACTGCATAAAATACAACAAATGCTAGAAAAAAAACACGTCTATGTAAAAACAAATAAAAAAAGATGGATATACCGAAAAGAGAAAAGTGGGCGACGGGGCTACCATATCCGATAAACAATAAACGGTGATCCTATTTCTTTTTTCCAACTGGACATTTGCAAGTAGGCTTAAGAGAACGTCCTATAAGGCTCAACGCGACGCCTGTGCCATCGGGGAAAATGTAGGATGCAAAGTCCAGAGGAAAGGATGTACGGAAGGATATACAGTATATATATACACACGGGATATTCACGGAAAAAGATGTTGCTGACAAAAGGAGGTTTGAATTCTATATACTGAAAAAAAATAGTGGATATATGAAGGCTTAAAAAAATACTGAAAAATATTACAACCATAGGAAGAGAAGTCAGTTGTTAATGAATTTGAAAAGTGAAGATTTTATTTCATCGCAGGAAGATGTGGGGAAACTGCATAGGATGCAACATTAGATGTATGATGGGATATACGTTATTATAGCCCTTGTCGATGTTGAAGTTTCCAATTATTTTTCAATAATAATAATAATAATAATAATAATAATAATAATAATAATAATAATAATAATAATAATAATAATAATAATAATAACAAAGTATCATTATTATTATTAAAAATACTCACAGCATGAGTCTTAAAATAGCGAAAAAATCCACAGTTATGTATAAATACATCTATTTATACATAAATCTGTACAGATTTATCGTTAAAAATATGTGCGTATACATAATCGGATGTTTCTCCTATAATAATAATAATAATAATAATAATAATAATAATAATAATAATAATAATTATTATTATTATTATTATTATTATTATTATTATTATTATTATTACTATTATTATTATTATTATTATAGTTGTTGTTGTTGTTAGTGAGAGAAGGCCAGAATGGTGGGTAAAATAACTGTAAAACTTCAGGAATGCAAGAAGAAAATTGTGCAACGACCACAAGCAAGGAAACTCTGTGGTCAATTTTGTCACCTTAATAGGTGAAACGAAAGATTTATAAGATATCTCTCTTTCTACGTAACCCACAAGTGTCATATTTGATTTAGGGCGTCATTTGATATAATCGAGTCATTTTTTTCGACAGCGACTGATATGTACAGAAATGACGGCTTTGATTAACGAGTCTGAGTCACGCTCTCACATATTCATCTTCCTTTTTTACGCAGAAAAAAGGAAAACTAGGAATAAAAAAAAACTACTCACCTAGTGACAGAAAACCAGGAATAAAAAATATACTCGACTGGTGAAGGGAAAAAAGGAATTTAAAAAACTACAACTAGTGAAGGAAAACAAGGAACAAAAAAAAAAATACTGAACTGGTGATGGCAAACAATGAATAAAAAATAACTAATCAACTGGTGACTGAAAACACTAAAAAAAAAACTACTTAACTGGTGACGGAAAACAAGGAATAAAAAAACTACTCAACTGGTGAAGGAAAGGAAGGGATAAAAAACACTACTCAACTGGTGACAGAAAATAAGGAATTAAAAAAAAACTACTCAACTGGTGAAGGAAAACAAGGAATAAAACATACTGAACTGGTGATGGCAAACAAGGAATAAAAAATAACTAATCAACTGGTAAATGAAAACACACACAAAAAAACTACTTAACTGGTGACGGAAAACAAGGAATAAAAAAAACTACTTAACTGGTGAAGGAAAACAAGGAATAATAAAACTACTCAACTGGTGAAGGAAAGAAAGGGATAAAAACAACTGCTCAATTAGTGACAGAAAACAAGGAATTAAAAAAAAAAAACTCAACTGGTGAAGGAAAAAAGGGAATTAAAAAAACTACTCAACTGGTAAAGGAAAACAAGGAATAAAAAAAAACTATTCAACTAGTGACGGAAAACAAGGAATAAAAAAATTACTTAATTGGTGAAGGAAAACAAGGAATAAAAAAAAACTACTTAACTGGTGACGGAAAACAAGGAATAAAAAATAACTACGCAACTGGTGACAGAAAACAAGGCATAAAAAAAGCTACGCAACTGGTGATGGAAAACCAGAAATAAGAAACAGCCTGTCAGTGCACCAGTTCTGTCTCCGAACGCCTTCTCATGTATCTTACTACATACTACAGACTGAGGGAGGTGAGGCAGGGGAAGAGCAACGTGACTTTATGCGAGGAGGAGATTTTATGGTTAAGGAATCTTTAGGAGACAGATGGGCCAGAGATTTAGGAGCAGAGGGAGAATCTGGGATGCGGAAAAAATATAGAACACACAGGACTAATGGAGGATGAATAAGGTAGAGGCGCCCGTCTTTATTCCTTCTGGGAAAGGGAGAGTAACATATGTAGTACATAAATGTACCACACACACAATATATATATATATATATATATATATATATATATATATATATATATATATATATATATATATATATATATATATATATATATATATATATATATAAACATACTTCCACACCAAAAATGCCACGAACAGTCCACTGACGTCGAATTCACTCTACCTTAAGAATAATTTGCTGCTAGTAAATTGCTTAAGTGTATTAAATAAACTGTTGCTTATATATATATTATATATAATTTATATATATATATATAGATATATAATATATATATAATAAGATATATGTATATTATATAAACTACACACACACACACACACATATATATTATATATATATATATATATATATATAATATATATATAAGCTATAAAATATATATATATATATATATATATATATAGATATATATATATATATGCTATATACACATATATATGTGTATGTATATAAATGTATTTTCGTGTAATTCAAAATATATTACATACGACATACATATATGCATCTACATTTGCAAGAAAGCACCAACGCGCTAAAATCATCATAACTCTGACAACGAACATCTAAAAGGCACAACTCACGAAGAAACCATTGCTTGTAGGAACGCCAGTCGGTCTTTGAATCCAAACTGAATTGCTAACTTTATGTCTTAAATAGAATAAGAAATGACAAACTGAAAGCAATGATTCAAGGAAAAAACAGACCGGAAACTAACAGTCCTCGGCCGGCAGATGTTTAAGACACCCGGCGTTTCTTTTGGGACGCCAAACGGCGCTTGCATGCACGGAAGCGGCGGACAGAGGTAAGAAAAAAGAATACTTCTGCTTGAACCGCAAAAGGCAAATATAAACCTCGCCGTCGCGTCGACGACGTGTGCTTGAAGTTTGTTTTTCAAGTGTCTTTGTGATGTCCATTCATGGGAAGGTTGCAAGGGAACTCGAGAAGGGCGTGGACGCATTGCTGCTGTACAAGACAAGTCTGGGATCTTATGGAAGTTTAATTGTTGAATTTCACTCCTTTTAAGTATAGACAGACCAGTCAGCAGTCGCTTGAAAATAAGGTGGTTAAAGTCAGGGAAATATTATTAAGAATTATTAATAGTGAATTGCCTTCAAGAAAGTGAACTCTGTAAACAGTTCCAAGGTAGTTTGTAATTATTGTTGTAAGAGCTGGATTCGTGCCAGCAGGAAAGGGGGCCTCTCTCTCTCTCTCTCTCTCTCTCTCTCTCTCTCTCTCTCTCTCTCTCTCTCTGCTGTTTTTATAGTTGGATCAAACTCGCACGGATAATTTATCTGTTCATACATATTTAAACATTCGAATGGATAAAAAAAAACCGCAAAAGCTTACATCACAGTTTTTGGTCGTACATTCCACCATATATATATATATATATATATATATATATATATATATATATATATATATATATATATATATACAAATATATACTATATATATATATACAAATATATACATATATCCGGTCTGCTAATTGCATCCAGCTGTATAAGGGTGCCACTGTCTACAGACTACACAAGAAGAGGCCGTTAGCGCTAACAACCTCATCTCTGAAGACTCAATGAGAAACCGAAGAGTTGTACCTTTTCAGCTCCAGCCCCGGCAAAGTATTAATATATATATTAATACATTGCATAGCTGCCATTCATGCCTCATTATGATACCGCCCGCACAAATGCGCAAAGATTTATCTCATATTTCTGTTAATTTAATTAACATGACATGATAAAGTGGTCAACGCAGCCCAAGACCACCATTCGGGGAGCCTCATCGACACAAGCCGTCGATAACCGCATCGACAGCAGGCGATGTGCATCATAACACTTAAGTATTACAACATATGCTGTTGAAATTACTCGATATATTAAATGTGATGAAAACTGTGTGGGAGACACGATATTTCTTGCCTGACAACTGGAGGTCAACGCGACATTAATCCTGGCTGGAGTCACCTGATAGAGCATGATTAACCTCGAGGAATTCTCCCTGATATTTTATATATAAGAAGTCCCTCGTGAAAAATGAGGATTTGTTATCTGAAACTGGGCTTCTTTCCTACCACATTTCCCTCACGAGAAAATAAGGATTCAGTATCTTAAATGAGGTTTCTTCGCTTCCGGCAGAATCCTTCATGAAGACGAGGAAACGGTTATCTTGAACTTGAATTATATTTTCAAGCTTTTGTCAAAAGGAAGATTTTACGACGGTATTTTTCCATGAAGGAATTCGCCATCATTTCACGGGTTGCTTCAAAATGCATATAGTTCGGGGAAGAAGTGTCGCTAACCCCTGTCTATAATTAAATGTTGAAGGCCAAGCCTCTTCCTTCTTTTAGGACTAAGAGAGAGAGAGAGAAAGAAAGAGAGAGAGAGAGAAATAAGCAAACTGAAGGTCAGCGGGAAATGAATTACTTATGACGGAAGAAGTCGTGATGGTTAATAACCCAGGCCGGACCTCGCGAGCTGACTACCTTTTGATTAGAAAACGGTGATCGAGCAAAAATAGAGCAGCAGTTCCCTCCACGCCCCCCCCTCCGTCCCACTTTTTTCTTCTTCTTCTTCTTCTCCTTCTTGCCTGTCTTGAGTCTCTCTCTTCTTCCCGTCTGCCTCTTCGGGTCCTCCATCGAAATATGAGGGAACGAATTAAGGGCGATCTCCAGATAGAGTTATTTCTATACGAACGATGGATGACGTAGCTCGTTGATGATAACATTCGTCCGTTTGTATATTTTTTTGTTTGTTCCAGAGAGGAAAAACCAACTTAATTGTTAATATGAAATCTAGCGCCTTTATCTACAACAATTCCTGAAGAAAAGGAGACAGGGCAAGTCTATCACTTTCTGTATATCTATAAATTATATAGAGTATATATCAAGGCGTCGATAGTCTTGCCTATTATTAAAGAATAAAGGGTTGAAAATATCTAGTCACCGTGGTCCAGTGGTCTCCGTCCTGAAATCGCTGGTTAAAGATCAATCTCGTAAGAGATAACTATTTAAGATAGAGTGTACCTCTATCACCAGTAATACACATCTCTCACACCTCAATGGAATGCCCGAAAAACGAACTCGCGGCCACCGAGGTGGCAGGCAAAGACCATACCGATCACGCCACTGAGACGCTTCGGGAAGGTAGGGGAGACATGACGGGCAGGGCCAAGTTCCATCGCAGCGTAGCGCGCACCATCAAGCTAGTCAATAAATAAATATCAAATAATTGAAACAAAAGTACATGGGAAAATGAATTCTCCATCACCATTAATATTGGGTGGAATTATACAGCAGCACTTTTAAATAAATAGTGCAATTAAAATCATGTGATGAAGAATTATGAATAACATTTGCATACGTGCGTATGAATTCCGCCATTACTGAGCAGTAAGAGGTTTACGAAATGGCTTACGGTGCTGTGTGAAATGACCATTTGTATCTAATAATCTGAAGTAGCGGACAAATTGATAGGAAAATATTTATGTCAAAGAATGAAGAAAAATGTTACATTCGCAGTTCTACAAAGCAACACATAAGGCAGGAGAAGTGAGAAGCTTACAGGTCTAAAGTACGGAATGATGTTACAAGTTGGGAATACTATTTTTTCTCCCACCACACTTATTTCCACGATAAAAGTAAAGAATGCGCTGAAGTTTCAGCCACGGCTCTGTGGTGGCCTGTCCTATAGCGTTGCCAGACGCACGGTTGTAGCTAACGTTAACCTTAAATAAAATAAAATCTACTGAGGCTAGAGGGCTGCAATTTGGTATGTTTGATGATTAGAGGGTGGATGATCAACATTCCAATTTGCAGCCCTCTAGCCTCGCTAGTTTTTAGATCTGAGGGCGGCCAAGGAACGTGAGGATAGAAAAAGTGTGGACGGACAGACAAAGCCATCAATAGTTTTCTTCTACAGAAAACTAAAAAGGGATAAACTTCGACTTGTTCACTAAGAAATATTGTTAAAAAGTTAAGGAATACAACCTTGTCGGTAATCTCACCATTCCCAGATAAACTTCGCCAAAGCATTTATACTCTGTTTTTTTCCATCTGTCCATCCGCCTGTGGTGTTTCCGCATGGTAACACTGCGTCCCGGCTTTAAATATCATCCTATTTCGAATATTACGGTGTAATTCGCATACAGTAAATTATCAAAACACTTTTCAGTTGCAAATGTACACCAAGATATCCTTTTATTTACCTAAAACTAACATATAGCGTAACTATTTAATGCCCGGGATGCAGTGTTACCATGCGCGACCACCACAGGCGGATGGACAGATGGAAAAAAACAACAGTATAGTTAGGTGCACTGAGCAACACTATATTTTGAGCGATGCAAACAGAAGGCCTCATAATTAACAACCATTCCATGCAAAATGAGAAACAGACTTTTGTTTATACACAGTTGATGGCAAACCCAAGTTGTAATAGCAATTAAGTTATTTTTATTTTGGCTCTCTCTCTAATACTCATTATTATTATTATTGCTATTATTATTATTATTATATTATTTTGGTAGAAGACCCTCTTTTATGCAAATGCTGTTAAAAAGAATGGCAGAATAATACCGGCACTGACGACGACCCCAGCTTGACCTGGACCTGAGATTCTGTTTTAATAAAATAAAAATAAAATATTACCTTCAGCATTTATAATTTTTGAAAATTCCCAATATGAATATTGGCCAGTTACTCAGAAACCTCGCTGAGCCTGAGAAGCGAATTGTAAGGAAAATAGAAAAAACAATATATAAAATCAACTCGCTTAATTCTACCATTCTTTTTAACAGTATTATTATTATTATTACTATTATTATTATTATTATTATCATAGTCGTCGCCGCCTTCCATGCCGTGTGACGTAAAGGACTTAATGAAATTCCGCAGCTCACATCTTTCGTGCTCTTTACCTTCCAAATTTTCATATGCCTACAGAGACTCATCTAACACAAACACACACTATTCTCCCTGCCATGGTACGTGGGCATGTCCTCACCCTCTGTATCTGAAATTCATCAATATCTACGTACAGAACTTCCAGAAATTCCCTTATGGTATCATAGCATGTTCTGTCCTGCCGCTCGATTTCATATATTCCACTCGAAGTTTTATTCTTAAATTTACCAAATCTTTTTGATAAGTTAATTGCCATACTAAGATTCTTGGCCTCACAACAATACTAGGGTAATGTATAATCTTGGTTTTGTATGCAATTTCTGTCTTTTATTTCAAACTCTTATCCAGCCTGCCCATTATTCCATTTACCTTTTTTAGTCTATTACTAAATTCCTGCGCAAGAAACCTATATTGGCTGCCATTGCTGCAATATTTTCAACGATTCAACATCAATCATCCTTTTTTCATCTAGTGCCAATTCATTCCTCTGTTCATACTCTATCCTCATTTCTTTTGTTTTTTATTAACAGATTCATCTTGAGACCCATCTCACGAAATATAAAATACTCTATTACTTAAAGCTGCTCAAATCTTAAGGTGCTCTGCTGATGAAGAAAGGATGACATCCAAGCACCGAGCCTTCTGCTGCATCTTCAATTACTTTCTTCATTATAAAATCTATGGGAAGGGCAAAGAGCAGAGGTAACATAATACTCCTATGTAACACCCCACTATTTATTGAAAATTCATCTGACAAGGCTCCATCAACATTAACTTTGTATCTCCTTCACATATTCAGCGGGATGACACTGTGACGTAAGACCTAACATAGCAGTGATCTATGGATACTATATGAATCCCTTCCTGTAATCAACGTATGATAACAGAAGATTTTTTAAATCCATAAGCTGCTGAACATTTTTTCTCTGCACAACTAATTACTGGTCTGCGCAGTTTTTCATCTCTAAGCATTCTATTAATATCTTTACCAAAGCCAACGAAAATAAGCATACTGAATATTTTCACCCCGGCTGACGTCGATGCAATGCCTCTATAATTATCACATTCAATCAGATCACCCTTCTTGATGCCTTTGTCATGTCTCCTCATCCCCAGTTACCAGACTTTGTTTCCTCATTCCCTGTTCTGCAATATTGCTCAGTTAATTGTGCAGAGCCATTTCACATAAAGCAAAAATCATCTATGCCGTGCTTTCCACCTCCTACGTTTCTGTAATACTTTTAACACTTCAAAACCAGTTAATTAATTCATTACTTTGTTCAGGCCTTCTTCAGCTTCTGGTATATCAGTTAAAGTATCCCACTACACATCTTTTATTTATGACCTTAGAAAAATACACTGGCCAGCGTTGTCTTGCTTATTCTTCTGTTATTAATAATCCATCACGTTTTCTTTTCATCCATACATATTTTATTGATAATTTTGTGGGCCTTCCTAACACCAATTTTCCCAGATATTCTCTCTCTTTCCACGCTTCATTCAGCTTCATTTTCTAAACTTAACCTGCTCTGCTTTGCATTCCTCATCTTCCCCTGAAATTGATCTACCTACACCTTTAGTCCATTCTTTTATCATATCCCAGGTCTCGTACCATATCAAAGGTTTTCGTCTTTTTTAGCTCATGTCCCAAGACTTATCCTGTAGACTGCTGTGTACTCTTACTGTAAGTCCATTCCTCAATGACTGCATGAAATCCGCATATGTGGTTTCTAGAAATACAAATCTATTTCGGCATTCGGTTGCAAAAGCCTCTCCATGTTCATCTTCAAACATTTTTATTGTATTAAACCTAGATACTCGGTCAACTTTATTTTAAGAGTGATTCTAATTTAAACCTTATTGTGGTAATGACGTGTCGGTGATTACTGCTGACTGCTGCTCCTCGATAGCTCCTAACATTCCATACACTTTTTTTTTAGTTAATAGCCATGAAATCTATTGGTTTCTATGATGACCATCTGGAGATATTCAAGGCGTATTTATGGCTGTTCATTTGAAAAAAAAATATGAGAACCTCCAATTAAAACTTGTTTTGTAGCACAAAACTAATAATATGCATTCCTTTCTTATATGCTGCTTCTCCCGGGTCATCTGTCAATTTTGAATATTGTTAAATATGGACATGGAGGATTCATAAGCTGAATGCACTTAAGGACAGATATTTACTTGTAGCACGTAGTTCCCAACTTAAGGCCATGACCGCTGCCACTGCCTATTGGGTTTTACCCAGAGGTCATAGTCATCCGCAAGGTATCGATACTTCCAGCTGAAGAAACATTACTTGACCCTTGCCATCATTTCGCTGCCAATGATTTCTGGTGTTCATTCTGAACGAAATCACAATTTTGGATTGCAGATCTAGCTTTTACCTATTGAGGTGTCAAATTACAAGGCGGCATTTGCTCGTACCCCGAGCTTGGCGCCTAAAAATCCAGGAAAGGGGCTTGAATCCAGGTAGTGTCAGCTGGACGAGTCGGACCTGGACAGGGACGCAATTTTTGTAATATGTATATATATATATATATATATATATATATATATATATATATATATATATATATATATATATATATATATGTATGTATGTATGTATATATATATATATATATATATATATATATATATATATATATATCTCTCAAAAAATCACCATAACGTGACTGGAAAATCTTCAAGTAATCAAAGTCCACAATTATGTAAAATGTGTATTAAAAATACATAAAAGACGGGAGCTTTCGTCTACTTGATCAGTAGACCTCATCAGCCGTACTGATTTTTCTTTTCAAAAATTATATACAAAAAAGGTTACGAAGGACAGGCAGGACTCTGGAAACGTCTCCGAGGGAGATAACCACCAAAACAAACTCTCTTAATTATGTTATTCCCTCGTTCAAATGTCTGGCCAAAAGACGAGCCGATCGTCGTGGTTGAACTACCTCCTCTGTGTGTTCGGCTGTTCCCTCGTCCAAAACTTCTGCATCGGCACCTGCAATGGGGGTTCTTCCTTCCAATGCCTGGGCAGGAGAAAGAGAGACAACCTGGGCAGTAGGAGTGGTGCAAACAACGTCTGTTCTAATATTTACAGTTTTAAGAACCAAATAATTTAAAAATGCATCCTCTTGGGTAAATGATTTGTTAAAATCAAACACGTTTAAAATATTAATAAGAGCCCCTTCAACTACTCTGCGTCTACTTGCGTTATTATCTTTGTAAATTACTCTCGCTCCTTCCCAGTCAATTACATGCCCTAATTCTAACGTATGTCTGGCAACTGAACTATATTTCGATCCCAACCTACATGATCTCTTATGTTCCTCTAATCTATACCTAATCCCCTGCCAGATTCCCCATAATAACCCTTATTGCAATCTTTACACGGTACCACATAAACTCCAACGTCATCTTTCCTTTCTTTTTCATGATTCCTAATCAACTTTGATTTTAACGAGGTATTATACCTAAAAGCTAAATCCAACCTATTTTCCCTATTCTGTTTTAATAAATGTTGCACCCTTTCCAAACTATGATGATAAGGAAGCGGAATACACTGACTACTTTTGAATTCATATTTCCCGGTCGGTGGATTATAAAAGTTTTTTCTAGCCTTGGTAAACGCTTGGTCAATAAAATATTTTGGGTATCCCAGTCTCGTGAAAACCTCTCTTATATGTTTCATTTCCTTGTCTATGTACTGTGGATCACAAATCCGAAGCCCTCTCGTTACCATGTTGACGATTACATTAGACTTTATACGTTGGCTATGGTATGAATAAAAATGAATGTACATTTCTGCATTGGTGTCTTTTCTGTATACACTAAATGTAAAGTTAAAAGTAACAGGGTCATGGTGAACCAGAACGTCTAGAAATGGCAAATTATTGTCGACCTCAAATTCAACTGAAAAGTTAATGGATGGTATCAAGTTATTAACAAATTCTAAAAAACGATTAAACTGAATAACACTACCTTTATAAATCAAAAAGATATCGTCAACAAATCTGACCCATAGAAAAGGCTTAATGTCCTCAGGACAGCGGCTAACTAAATCAGCTTCAAACAATTCCATGCACAGATTTGCTAACACTGGAGATAATGGTGACCCCATAGCTATTCCGAAGTTTTGTCGGTAACCCTGCCCTCTGAAGTTAAATACAGTTGAACTAACACAAAGCTTAATCAAATCAATTAAAATGTCAACAGGAATTTGTGGATTAAAGGTTACCCTCCCTTTCTTTTTCCTTGAGTTTGTTTAAAACGAAATCTAATGGGACATTTGTAAATAATGCATTAACGTCTAAACTAATCATTTTGCCCTCGCAATGGCCTATATTCCGTATTCTCTCAATAAAATCTGATGAATGACGTAAATGAGAAGGGGAGAATTTACCCAAGAAATTACTAAGAAACGTAGCTAACCATTTAGCTAACTTTGACTGAGGAGCACCACACGTTGACACTATGGGTCTCAATGGGCACCCCGGTTTGTGTGCTTTAGGTATGCCATAAAAATACGGAAGGAACGGATTCTTATCAGAAATCATTTTAAGTAAATTGTCACGCAAATCTCTATCCATAACCCGGCTGCTGATAGCCTTAAGCTGCCTGTTAAATTCTTTCTGTATTTCACTAATCGAAGGGATCGATACAAGCTTCGTATATGTATTTTCATCATCCAATAATCTAAAAATCTTATTATTGTAATCATCAATGTTCATAATAACAACTGCCCCACCCTTATCTGCCTTCATAATTTTAACTTCTTTATTTCTACCCAACCTGCTAATCGCATCTCTGTGTCTGCGGGGTAACACTGTTTTCTGTGGTTCAATAGCACAGGCTGCCAAACATCCCTTTATAAAAATTAATTTGAGAATCTTGATTTGATAATTGAATCTATTAATAATGCTTAGTCCTTCAACTAAAAAATTATCCCCAGAACCCATGCAAAAATTGAACCCTAAACACAAGGCTTCTTTTTCTTCAGTGGTTAAAACAAGTGAAGATAGATTTAAAATGAGACCTTCCCTAAAAACCTTCGACCATGGTGAGTTTCTACATAACCTGTCTAATTTATCCATTAAAATACGAAAATGCACCACTCCCCTACGGGAGGCTATCTCACCCATTCTCCGCCTGGTGCCTTCAAACACATCTGATTGAAGCAAACTCCTCAGCTCAGCCTGCAACCGCCTTAGCTCGAAGTGACGATCTTCACAATCGGTTTGGCACTGCAGAATCTTATCTTTCAGAAACAAGCGCTGAAAATCCGAGAAAGCCTCTCCACTAAAAGAGGAGGCCACCACGGAGCCAAATGTCTTAGGCATCACCAACTCTTCTTCACATCTTTTCAGGAATTTAAGTTGATTCTTGCACCTCAAAAAAGACGTCCACCTCCTGACTGTCCTTCGGTATAAGCTTAAACATTCTTGGTCTTCAAAAGATATGGGTCCAGGTAAAACCATTGTTGCTAGTGCGTGGAGGAGTTAATCTCAAAAATCACCATAACGTGACTGGAAAATCTTCAAGTAATCAAAGTCCACAATTATGTAAAATGTGTATTAAAAATAAATAAAAGACGGGAGCTTTCGTCTACTTGATCAGTAGACCTCATCAGCCGTACTGATTTTTCTTTTCAAAAATTATATACAAAAAAGGTATATATATATATATATGTATGCATATATATATATATATATATATATATATATATATATATATATACATATATATATAACTCCCAAACCTTTTTTTGCGTTCCACTAGCAACTAACTCTCTTCCTCTGCACGCCAATCTTTCCAGCCTCTACTGTATATCACTAATTTCCTGCACCCTTCTCGCAGCTGGCAAGAAATAGCCGCAATAACAGGCTAAAAAGAGAGATAACGAATAAAACAAATAAATAACTTAATTTCGGGAGAACTATTTCTTTACTTTCCTCCATCCCATTCCGGCAAGAAGATAAACTCCCCCATCTGCCTCCCCCCAAACAAACCCCCTTCCCCAATTCCAGATCCTCTCCTCATCTCTTCCTTCTTACTCCCTCAACACTTTTCCCCCTTTTCCACCCCTACCACCCTTCCCCTTACCCACTCCTCCACACCATATACATCACGGCAAAATACTATTTGCTTCTCCTACCTCCCAAGCAAACACCCCTTCCTCTCTTTCCTACCTCTCGCACCTCTTCACCCCTTCCGGGCCTTGGGCTATCTCCCTCCCCCGCTCCCCCTTCTCCCTGTACATCACCGCAAGTACTATTTTATTCACTCGGTCGACTTTTACGGACCATTTTTCACGTCCGTACAAGAAAGTATTTTCTTGCCGGACTTCGGACCGGATAAAAATTCTCTCGCGTCTCCTTCCTCCACCTTTCTTCCGGGGGCTTCGGCCACAAAAACAAACGCCTCTCTCTCTCTCTCTCTCTCTCTCTCTCTCCAATATCATTCCTAACTTCCATATCAATCTCACTGCTCTGCTTTCCTGTCATTTCTCTTATGATTTTAATACTAATCTCTCTCTCTCTCTCTCTCTCTCTCTCTCTCTCTCTCTCTCTCTCTCTTCTCCCCAATACATTCCTAACCTTCCGATTAATAATCCCACTGCTTCTCTTTCCCCTGTCATTTCCTTTATGATTTTTATTACTAATATATTCTCTCTCTCTCTCTCTCTCTCTCTCTCTCCTCTCTCTCTCTCTCTCTACAATATCATTCCTAACTTCTATATTAATCTCACTGCTCTGTTTTCCTGCCATTTCCCTTACAATTCTTATACTAATATCTCTCTCTCTCTCTCTCTCTCTCTCTCTCTCTCTCCTCTCTCTCTCTCTCTCTCTCCAATATTATGTCCATCACTATTACGATTAAATAACATTCGAAGACAAACTTATTTTGCAATAAACTGTCATTGTCACGTTTACCTTGGGTTGCCTAAAGCCATAGCTACAATAATATAATATACACTAATATATACTACTGCCATCGCAAATTCCCAGCTGCATACAAGTACAAACAAATACATATTTTATGATTTATACATCAATATGTTTAATTGATTTAGAATTGAATACACAGCTCAGGCTGAAGGCCAAGCACTGGGACCTATGAGGTCATTCAAAAGGTTTGAAAGGTTTAACGGGAGGAAAACCTCGCGGTTGCGCCATGAATTAATTGTTAGGGGAGGTTGGAAAGTAAGATGGAAGAGGGAGAATATGAAAGGTGGTGCAGTAAAAGGAACAAAAGGGGTTGCAGCTAATGGCCGAAGGCACGCTGCAAAGAACCTTATGTATTGTGAACAGTGCACCGCCTGATGTGCAATAACGGTACTACACACTACGAGGATTTATTTATATAAATTGACTTTTTTTTTATTATTGTCCCACCTAGCTAATGAGCGATTTTTGAAATCCTCTTAAAAAACCGCATGATGTAACAATCCGTACACCACAATTAAATCCAAATGCAAAGACGAAGAACACCCGCACGCATACTGAAATGGACAGACTGACAGGCGGATGTCTGTGGACGTCATAATATAATATGACTATAGCATAAAAAGACTCGGTATGATGTTGGCACTTAGCGACAAATGACTCGAATTTTTTCGAGACTTCAGGGAAATTATCTGGCGTCTAGTCTCGTGGAATCCTTTTTTAGCTCCGTCATTCCCTCAGATTAGGAGTAGCAGCCAAGTGCGTTAACCGTAAATTCTAGCTGTACCCTTGATATGAACGACGTCTAAGGAACAGGAAAGAGTAATTGTAAGTGTCTGAATTTTTGGCGTGCCAAGAGGTATTACATGACGGTTATGTTTTTAAGTAAACATTTATTAACTTTAGCTAGATGTGTATGTATGCTATTGACATATCTTACATTTTAAAGAGTATACAATTTCTTTCTTTCATTTATAGAGAAAAAATTAAATGACAATAAAGTTACTGAATATTTGATGCAATTTGTTTCTTTCATTTATAGAGAAAAAATTAAATTACAATAAAGTTACTGAATTTTTTATGCAAATTCTTTCTTTCATTTATGGAGAAAAAACTAAATTACAATAAAGTTACTAAATATTTTATGGAAAGAAAATACAAAGCAGAACTTGATTAGCAATAACGTCCTTTTCTGAACAGCCGAGATCAAATAACACTTTCTGATCTAGCGGTCACAGGACATTTAACAAAATTATTGATGAATTTCAAAATCCCTCGCTAATGCATATGTACAGCTTCACTGGAAGTACAACAAACGAATCTGTACCTGTTCAAGTATATAGATTACCCAATGCAAAGGTACCAGTCACCCAAAAGTTTAGCTTACCTCAGAGCCAAAGAGCTTTCGACAAGCAGTAAATCAACCATTTTCGGAATGCCCCTGCAGGAGCTTAACCAGCATTAGAAAGTATCAAATCTATAAATTTGCCTATAATGGAACATTCTGTTTCTCTCTCGGGGCACATTGAATCTTAAACCGAATAATAAGTCACCTAATTGAGTTGAGTTGAGTTGAATATAAACTTTAGGCCAAAGCCGATGCACTGGGACCTATGAGGACATTCAGCGCTGAAATGGAAATTGACAGTAAAAGGTTTGAAAGGTGTAACAGGAGGAAAACCTCAAAGCAGTTGCTCTATGAATCAAGTGTTAGGAGAGGGGGGAAAGGAAGATGAAGAAAGCACGCTGCAAAGAACCTCAAGTAATGCCTACAGTGCACTTCATGAGGTCCACGGACGGAGCTAACCCCCTACGGTGTAAGTCACCTAATTAAGAGTGTTCTTATTGTTGTTTATCCAATGCCACTGAACCTTTACTCTTAATTATATCCAATGCCACTGAACCTCTATTCACAAAAGAAAAATCGTCCAATTACGAAAGAGAATCATGAATATGTCCCATTAAAGTTCACCCTACCTCAGACACTATTCAGCCGAGCAACCAGCCAATTACGAAATACTCCCTTCCATTTTATGCACGCAAGACTTTAATCAAAACAAAGCGAAGAACTCAAGTCCCTTTAACGTCAGACGGAACTCGGAGTTTATATCACCTGGAACCAATCACTGATAATCTGATGGAAATCTATATCCGATAGAAATCTGTATCTCACCTATATCTCCCCTCTTGGCCGTTATCTGTACGTAAACAGAGAGATGGGTCACAGTAGTCTTCACAGTATTAAGATATATATATATATATATATATATATATATATATATATATATATATATATATATATATATATATATATATATATACATATATATCTTTAATATAACAATTTATTTATCAATAGATATATACTATATATATAATATATATATATAGAATCTTATATATGTATATATATATATATACATAGTATATATATAGATATAGACATATATATAATTTATAATATACAATTTATGTATACAAATATATAGATATATATATATATATATATAATATATATATATATATATATATATATGAGTGAGTGTGCGCACGAGTGTTTCTTTTATTATCTTAATATTCAATATTTTTATGGTTACGATACAATTACTACCATATGAAACACCAGTTACATAATTTCTGGTCCAGTCGACAGTGGGCATTAAGCAGATGAATTTCTAACCAAACAAAGGAATCTATGTCTTTTAAAGCAGATCACCCAACAGTGTGTGTTTTCAGCTGGCCAATTAACCTAAGGCATGTCCCTGAAAATGTAGCTAAGCTCAGAGTCAAACAGTTTTCAACCAGCGAATCAACCAATTACGAAATATCCTGCTGTAGATTAACCAACGTTAGGAATTATTCCTGTAGTACCTCAGGACACAGATTTTATTAACCAAACAATGTCACTTCATTATTGTATTTTATCCAATTCCACAGAGCCTGTGCTAACAATAATAAAACAGAAACTGACCAATTTCGAACGAGTCCCATTAAAATGAACCCAACCTCAAAACACTTTTCACCCAATCAGTCAGCCACTTACGAAATATCCCCTTCCATTTCATGCGCGCAAGACTTTATTCAAAACAAAGCGAAGAACTCATTCCCTTTAACGGCAGATGGAACGCCAGTTTATATCACCTGGAACCAATCACTGAGGATCTGATGGAAATCTATACCCGATAGAAATCTATATCTCATCTACTATATCTCCCCTCCTGACCATGATCTGTCCGTAAACAAGAGATATGGGTCACAATAGCTTTCACGGTCCGAAGAGTCGCTTACAGATGTATAAATTAGACTCGTTTTAATCACGGTTTTCCTTTATTCCTTAGAGGTAACGTCAGAAACGGGGAATAATAGCAAGAGCCTTTATACACACATTATACACACACACATACACACACACACACACACACATACACATATATATATATATATATATATATATATATATATATATATATATATATATATATATATGGGCGCTTTTGTGTGTATGCCCGCGAGCTCCTCATAATTTTAATTTTCTATAATTTCTATCATTATTTTACTAATACGAGATTGGTTGGCTGGCGCGCGCTACGCTGAGCTGAAACCTTGCGCTGCCCGTCATGTCTCCCTTACCCTTCGATTCCCCACCTACCCCGCCCCCCACCTGGGGCGGACAAACAGCTTTGCAAGAGGAGGGTGGATGCGTCAGGTCTTCCCTACTCTCCCGCTCCCCTACTTGCACCGCCAACACCTGCGCTGTCGACAAACAAGATCCGCTGGGATTTTATTATCATAGGTCAGTTGGTGATGCATCCGATATATCTGAAAGGAAATACGAAGCAGAACCACTTATACACAATAACATCCTTACATGAACTGCTATTTTCTGATCTGCCGCAGGTAAGATTCAACAAATAAACGGATCAAGTGCAGAATCCTTCATTATGAAATATATAAAGCTTCACGCGAAGCAAAACAATGAAATCAGTGCTGTTGAGGCAGATTACCCAACGCAAAGGCATCAGTCTCTAAAACTCTGGCTTACCTCAATGCCAAAGAGCTGGCAACCAGAAGATTAACCAGGAATATTCCTGGTACAGAAAAAGCACCGTCAGAAAGTGTCAGATATATGAATTAAGCTATCATGGAATATTCTTTCTGCTTCTCGGATCACAGAGAATCTTGTACCCAACACAAGTCACCTAGGTACTGAATGTCCTTATAATTGCTGGTTCAACGCCACAGAGGCTTCAATAATAATAACAACAATAAAAATAAAACTAACCAATTAGGAAAGAGTCGCATTAAAGCTCACCCCCCTACCTCAAAACACAATTCACCTGATAAATCAAATAGGAAATAATCCCATTTTATCCAACACATAGCGAAGAACACAGTCCCTTCACGGCAGATGGAACTCGAGTTTGTATCACTGAGGATCTGATAGAAATCTATATCGGATAGAAATCTATCTCTCATCTACATCTCGACGCCTGACGATGTTCTAGATGTAAACAGATCCTCACAATATAGCCTTCACGGTCCTAAGAGCAGTTTAGATTTATGAATTAAGCTTGTTTTAATCAATGTATCTATTATTCCTTTACAAACGACGTCGTAAACAGCGAACAATAACAAGAATATATATATGTATGTATATATATATATATATATATATATATATATATATATATAATCTTTTTTACTATTACCATTGTAAAATAACTTCTAGTTGTTGATGCTTACGACTCAACTGAAAGAAAACACTAATCAGAAATATTTACACATATTCTTTACTGGCAGATGGTTGCACATGATCTGTGATCTAACGTCAGTGCCCATTTAACAAAATACATTGATGAATTTCAGAGTCCTTCACTGATCTAGAATTTATATATATATATATATATATATATATATATATATATATATATATATATACATATATATATATATTATATTATATATATATATATATATATATATATATATAGTGTGTGTGTGTGTGTGCGTTTGATTTTACATCACGAAAAGGTAAATATGTGACGATTAAAGCTACAGCCATGAAGGAAAGAGTGAAACAATGAGATGCTAAGTGCTTTCGTCTTATTACTAAGACATGGTCACATATACCGTGCCCATGCATTTGCAAGAGGACGAAAGTTCTTAGCACCTCAATAGTTTCATTTTACTTTCGTGGT
>NC_061097.1:20727458-20752458 GCF_015104395.2 Macrobrachium nipponense
AGTCTTTCAAAAGTATCACTGGGGAGAGATGGAAATACATCCTGCCTTTGTGAACTCTCGAGAGAGACTGAACGTTTCCAGCCCTGTGATTGGCTTATCAACAGCCAATCCGAAGCGTCGTAAGGGTCTGGCCTAGACATCAAATGCACGGTAGATGTGAATGTACTATAATCAGTATAATATGAAGGCAATAATTGTCCACGTGGGAATCAACTGCGTAACCAAATCTGTCTGTGTGACGCAGTGACCAACCCCGTCATATTATCGTTTTCTCTTTATTAATCAGGAACACAGATATGCCAGTTTATAAAGTAGTTCCAAATTTACGAGGTAGTTCATAAACAGTCCAGTTTATGAAGTAGTTCCAAATTTATTAGGTAGTTCATAAACAGTCCAGTTTATAAAGTAGTTTCAAATTTATGAGGTAGTTCATAAACAGTCCAGTTTATGAAGTAGTTCCCAGATGATAGAATCCAATAAAGTATGAGAGATGATAATCTCTAACTCCAAACATCTAAATACATAGAAGCACTTGACGTATCTAACGATAATTCTTACTCTAGCTACTGACATACTTACAGCTATGGCAGCTGCCTAACATTTGTTTAAACAGAAATGGATTTAACATCATTTTATAAATAAAAAACAGATTATATTTAAATTCTGAAGCTATATTATTCATTAAAACAAGTATACAATCACGACACACACTTTGGAATATGTGACATCTGCATATGCACATTTATACACTCTCACAGTATGCACGATGCAATGCATGCACAGAAATGTTATATATATATATATATATATATATATATATATATATATATATATATATATATATATATATATATATATATATATAGTCTGACGATCCAATCTACAGTTATATCATCTATTTTAGGTACAATGTTCAAATAACCAAATAACACGTGGTCCTAGATGAAGACATCTAGGACAAAGAGAGAGAGAGAGAGAGAGAGAGAGAGAGAGAGAGAGAGAGAGAGAACTGGTGTCAAACAGGGACAACCAGTAGCAAAGCCAGAGACAACCAGTAGTGAAACGAGAGAGAGAGAGAGAGAGAGAGAGAGAGAGAGAGAGAGAGAAGAAGGGGGGGGGGGGGGGGAGCTTGAGGGAGGAAAATTGTGGTGGTATCCTTGGATGCAGGTGTATAACGTTACCTCTGCAGGAAACAAAAGAAGGCCCATCCAAAACTGTCAGCCTGTCTACGTTGTTACTATACAAAGGCAGGGTTTGGAATTCTAGGTAAAATTTCCTCTCTCTCTCTCTCCATCTTGCTTGGTGAGACGTACCCGCGTGAAGTCAGATTAATCAACAGATATCACAAGTTTAACATACGACTAGAATTTGAGAAATATCTAGAAGTGTTCGTGAACTATCGGTGATAAGATTAGTGTGAAAATAGTAGGATAAAGCGTCTTCTAAGTTAGTTTAACAAGTGTAATACTGAAATCAGAACAAGATGGCAGTAAGTTCCAACTGCGGGAAAAGGTGGCGTAATTTAGCTTGCTTGGCAGATTCGCAATACGATGAGGTAGCAGGAAGGGAACTGGCATTTCTCATCTATGAAATCAGCAACAGTCCTAACCAAAAAGATACAAAAGCATTCATAGATATATTAGAAGGATATAATCCTTCAAACTGGAACAAATCTAATGAAAACATCTTGAAAATAATTGAAGAAGTTCCAAATAAAATCCAAGTGGTCAAGAGACTCATAAAGAAAATATATTCCGACAAAGAAAATGAATAAGGTGAATCTTGTGAATATCCTAATTGATGCATTAGGAAAAAGAATGCCAAAAGCATGCAAACTGTGTAAGGTTTGGTATAGCATAGTCAATCCACAAAACCTAATCAGAAAATGTGCTGCATGCAACATTCCGACCCATCCACAGTGTGCTGAGGTAATGCAAGATTTGAGAAAAGATACAAGAATTTTTTGTTCAACATGTCTATCATGGATAGACAATGTTATTAAATCAAGATTGAATGTACAAATAGTTGAGGATGAAGAAGAAGAGGAAGAGGAAGAAGAAGAAGAAAAAGAAGAAGAGGAAAACGGAAGAGAAGTAAACAAAAAATGAAATGACAGAAAAAAATAAGGAAAACAAAGAACAAGATAAAAGTATGGATGCAGAGATACTCATTGATACTACATATGAGGCAATAAAACAGCATACCTACGAAGAAATAAATTACGATATGACAACAGAAAAGCAAATCCCGAAGAGGCTCTACCCAGATCTACACAATGACGGGAAAGAGGAAAAAATAGACAAGAAAGACAAAATCTGCAACCTTTTGCAGATTTGGAGAAAGATGTTACTACAAACATCCTAAGGTATGTCAAAACTATGAAATATATGGTAAATGTGCATACTTAGATGGCTATGGGGATGATTGCAGAGATCTGCATCCAAAAATATGTAAAAACCTAAAAGAAGGAAAAGGATGTAAGTTCGACAAAAAATGCAAATATATGCACCCTGTAGCCATGAATCATAATCAAATAAATAACCAACCAAGTAATAAAATCCAAAATAAGAAAGAAACAAATAAAGAGAGAAATCAAGAATATCAGGTAAAAGAGAAAAGCAAACCACCAATGAGATATGCAGAGGTGTCAGCAAAAAATTTCAAAGCATCAGCTCCGAAATTCTACTCAAGAGATAATAACTGTATTTATTATGCAAGAGGATATTGCAGAAACGGAGAAAATTGCAGATTCAGACACAAAATGAATAATTATGATGAAGGAAGATCAAATATTATGGAAAAGTTGGATTTTTTAATGTCAGAATTTCTGGAAATGAAAAAAAGAACAACATACCAGAACAGGAAAGAGACATGGGAAAATCCTTATTACTACCAATATTAAATGAAGGAGAGAAAACACGCAAACCATCATAGTGATGAATGCGCAGGGTTTAGTTACGAGTAACTCAAAAGAAAAATAGAGTACTTAGAAAGAACTAACCCAAAATGAAAAGAAAATAGATATAATGAATATAAGTGAAACCTGGTATTCCCAAGAGACTGGGAATGATGATCAAATAAAAGGGTTCCAAACTTATAGATCAGATAGAAAAAATAGGAATCAAGGGGGAACCGCAATATATGGGAAAGACAAAAAACAAGGAAAAATATATGAGAAATATAGTAACTCAGAATGTGAACTAATAGCGGTAGAATTTGAATCTGAAAAATTGATGAACATAGTAATATATAGACCTCCTAATACTAAAGAGTTTGACTTAATAATTGAAAAATTGGATGATATATGTAGAAATCACAAGGACTGGACTATTCTCCTATCTGGTGACTTCAACTTTCCTTTCGTAGAATGGGAAGAACGAATAGGAGACTGTAGTTGTACTTATACATATAAAAAAGAGAGTAATAGTAGTGCAGAAGATAAGAGGCAATTTGAAAAGCTATTAGATATGCTACTAGAATACAACATTCAACAAATAAATCACCTGCCAACAAGAAAGGAAAATACTTTAGACCTAGTATTTGTGAACGAGATGAATTATGTTAAAGAAATAATAGTTTATAAGCGAGTATTTCAGATCATAATGTCATAGAATTAACAGTTCATTCCAAAGCAAGTGAAAATAGAGATAAGCAAGAAATGAAAAAGTGGGAAGGATATGGAAAATACAACTTCTACAGTAAAAATTAAAAATAAAATAAAATGGCAGAAATTAATGAAGAATTAAACAAAGATTGGGATAACATTTTCGTAAGTGATGACATAAGGGTAAATACGGAGATATTATATAAAATATTGGAGAAAATAGTGGATAAATATATACCGAAGAAGAAAAGTAAACATCATTCATGCATACCAAGAGACAGAAGGATCTTGTTCCAGAAAATCAGAAAGTGGAAAAAAGGTCTTGCAAAAGAAAAAAATGCATGGAAAGTTATAGAACTAAAAAGTAAGATAGAAAATGCAGAACAAAAGATTATACAATCAAAAGAAAATGAAAAACGGGACTTGGAAGAAAAAACCCTATTAAATATCAAGCAAAACCCCAACTATTATACTCATATGCGAAGAAGATGAATAAAGGAAGAATAGAAATAGGCCCTCTGAGAATTGAAAGGGAGATTTAACCGAATTGAAAAAAAGGAAATTTGGCAACCATACTGGCCAGAACGATAATAAAGAGAGAATTCACCCCTAGAATAGATAATGAAGATAATGATATAGAAGTAAGGGACGAAAATAGTGAATATTTAGCTGACATAGAAATTAATGAAGCTGATATTTGTGCAGGCAATTAATGAAATTAAAAATGGAGCTGCTGCAGGGCCGGATGGAGTCCCTGCTATCTTGTTAAAGAAAGTAGTTCATTCTATCGCAAAGCCACTTGCAATATTATTAAGACAAAGTGTAGATACAGGCAAGATTTATGATGAGCACAAATTAGCATATATCACCCCTACTTTCAAAAGTGGATCAAGACTAGAGGCAAGTAATTATAGGCCTGTGAGTCTAACATCACATATTATGAAAGTGTACGAAAGGGTAATGAAGAAAAATATTATGAAACATTTAATAAAAAATAATTTGTTTAATATAGGACAACACGGTTTCGTACCCGGAAAAAGTACACAAACCCAACTGTTAGTCCACCGTGAGAACATATTCAAAAATATGAAAAGCGGAAATGAAACAGATGTGGTTTATCTAGACTTTGCAAAAGCTTTTGACAAAGTAGACCATAATATATTACCCAAGAAAATTAGAAAACACAATATCGTAGATAAAGTAGGAAGATGATTAAAAGAATTTTTTACACAACAGAAAACAGATAGTTATTGCAAACGATGAGAAATCGGATGAAACCAAGGTAATATCCGGTGTGCCACAAGGTACGGTGCTAGCTGCAATATTGTTTGTTATTATGATTGAAGACATAGACAGTAATGTTAAGGATTCGGTAGTGAGTAGTTTCGCTGATGACACAAGAATAAGTAGAGAAATTACTTGTGATGAAGATAGGAACGCTCTACAAAGAGACCTTAACAAAGTATATGATTGGGCAGAGGAAAATAGGATGGTATTTAACTCTGATAAATTTGAATCAATAAATTATGGAGACAGAGAAGGAAAGCTATATGCATATAGGGGACCTAATCAATGAGACAATCACAAATAAGGAAGCAGTTAAAGACCTTGGTGTGATGATGAATAGGAACATGTTATGCAATGATCAAATAGCCATTCTGTTGGCAAAATGTAAAGCAAAAATGGGAATGTTGTTACGGCACTTCAAAACAAGAAAAGCTGAACACATGATTATGCTTTATAAAACATATGTTCGTAGTCCACTTGAATATTGCAATATGATATGGTACCCACACTATCAAAAGGATATTGCACAAATAGAGAGTGTACAAAGGTCCTTTACAGCTAGAATAGAAGAAGTTAAGGACCTAGACTACTGGGAAAGACTACAATCCTTAAAATTATATAGTCTAGAAAGGAGAAGAGAACGCTACATGATAATTCAGGCATGGAAACAGATAGAAGGAATAACAGAAAATATGATGGAACTAAAAATATCAGAAAGAGCAAGCAGAGGTAGATTAATAGTGCCCAAAACTATACCAGGAAAAATAAGGAAAGCACACAGAACATTAATCCACTACGCACCAGCATCGATAATGCAGCGTCTATTCAATGCGTTGCCAGCTCATCTGAGGAATATATCAGGAGTGAGCGTAGATGTGTTTAAGAATAAGCTCGACAAATATCTAAACTGCATCCCAGACCATCCAAGATTGGAAGATGCAAAATATACCGGAAGATGTACTAGCAACTCTCTGGTAGACATTAGAGGCGCCTCACACTGAGGGACCTGGGGCAACCCGAACGAAGTGTAAGGTCTGTAAGGTAAGGTCTCTCTCTCTCTCTCTCTCTCTCTCTCTCTCTCTGTGTGTGTGTGTGTGTGCGTGTGTGTTTTGCATTTTTATGCATACATTCAAACTTCCTGAGATACTTTCAAAATTTCAGGGCAGTTGGAAGCTGAACGAACTTCTATCAAGTGCTATAAAAAAAATTAAATATTCTATATAAGAATATACCATAACAGGTTAAAAATATCAACTTTTTAACGAGGGATCCAACGTTAAAATTAACTTTTAAATAGATTTTTAAAATTAAAAATGCAATATCATCTTTTTGTTTTTACTGTTTTAAGGTACAGTGGGTAAAAACAGCATAAAAAACCTGATATTTAAGGGCAGTTCCACTAGGGTGGCGGAGAGAGAGAGAGAGAGAGAGAGAGAGAGAGAGAGAGAGAGAGAGAAGAGAGAGAGAGAGAGGTTATTTTAAAAGTTCCATATTACCGAAGAAGAGAGAGAGAGGTTATTTTAAAAGTTCCATATTACCGAAGAAAGTAGCTTGCATATGGTAGCTTCCATACTTGGCTGAGAAAAGTTCGCATGGGAAAATCTTGCTCAAAAGTTTGTTAAATGAAGAAACCTAAAAACTGATCATTTTTTGATTTGCTTAGACTTTTCCTAAATCCAAAATTTCTCGTACAAAAGTAACGCAATAAAGTAATGAATGGACTTACTGTCAGAATGAAGCAACATTCCCTATTGAAAAAAAAAATGCAATTAATGAAACCAAGACATTCGAGTTAACACATCGTTAGGTGAAACTGTTTCTATTCTACGCCATAAAAACTTGAAACAACATACTGAGCCAATTACAAGTTGCCGCTTCTGTTCTTAACTCTCATTAAATATAATGAAAAAAAAATGGCGCTCAGGAATGAACGCAAATACTCGAACACGCTACCAGCTGATTAGTTATATGTAGCGTGACTATTTATTGTATGCAAAATCAAACACATGTACAAGGGTATACATTCAGTACGTATTTTTCATAGTATCTCTATAAAAAATACATGCAGAATGTATACCTTTGTATATATTTGATTTTCCATGCAATATATAGTCACGCTACGTATATCTAAGCAGTTAGTAGCGTATGTATATATATATATATATATATATACTATATATATATATATATATATATATATATATATATATCATAGTAGCCCATACTTCCTCCTCTTATACCAGCCTGTATTGTTACCCTTTTTTTCTGCAAACCTTTATATTAAAAATTATATGAAACCCATGTCTATATTTTCTTCCTTTCCTTCTTCTATTTCAATATTGTATGTGGGCAAATATGTAAATTTTATAGAATCGCCTTGAGCCAAAACACTTATGGGACCATGGCTATTTTTTTCCCCGAGGGGGGATACGGGCAACAAGCACCCCTATGCGGGGAAATACTTTGGGTCATTTTGGCTTAATTCCGAACTGAATTTTCCTTTCTCTTTCATTATCTACATAGAAAATGCAGTGGTTTTTTTTTTTTTCTTTAAGCGAAAAATTATACTACGAACAAAAATGTTATAGTTTTTTCTATGGGGACAATTTTGACGCAGTCTATATATGGAAAGGGCAATGGCTTTCCCATCAGAATAATTGTATGGCTAGTGGATGTAAAAGTAATAATATTTAATTTTTTAGTTTTTATTCTATATATATATATATATATATATATATGATATATATATATATCAAGAGAGAGAGAGAGAGAGAGAGAGAGAGAGAGAGAGAGAGAGAGAGAGAATGATATATATATATAATATTATATATATATATATATATATATATATATATATACATACTCATACATATATTAGATAATATAATAACAATAACATAAGATATATGCCAAATAAAATATACATATATATATATATATATAAATATATACTATAGATATATATATATATATATATAGAATATGCAAGTAATGTTACGGCACTGAAAGATAACACGAGGTAAAATCGGAGGTACGGAAAATGGACGAATGAGATTAACCTAACCCGGTCAACTTCCGGGTTTATTTTCCCAGTATGCTATCGTGTGTGTGTGTAAGAGAGAGAGAGAGAGAGAGAGAGAGAGAGAGAGAGCATATCGCTGTCCTGGGGTGTGTGAGTGAGGGGAGTGGAGAGGGATGACGCTTCAATGATTGATTATGTTCCCCCGGCTACAAAGTTAAAAAAAAAAATGGCCTAAATATATTTTGGACCGGTAGTGCCGAAGAACACCTTCACTATAAGAACGGCTTACCATTAGTGGCTGACGCACATGAAGAGAACAGGATTTTTCCGAGTTTAATTTTAAATGGACCTTCTAGAGCAGGATTAATAAAAGTACGTTCCAGTCCAGGTGGTTGGAGTCCCCGAGTCAATTTACCCCAAAATCCATAGTGCCTATGTTGACCTCAGCTGTGGAGGAACTTTGTGGTTGGACGACTTTTGCGGGTCACAGCTAAGGTAAACACGAGAATGGGCTATATATATATATATATATATATATATATATATATATATATATATATATATATATATATACACACATACAGAGACATATTTGTATGCATGTATCTTTAACTGTTGACGCGAGTCTCATATGGAAGGATATTTTGAAAAGACTTTTTTCGTTGGTAGGAGGATGATTTCACGCTATATAGTTATCAAACTAGAAATAGGAAAGTTCGTGCTTGTAACAGGGCCCTGTGAATCTAACAATAAATTCAAATAAATAAAGAGAGAAAGACAACATAGCATCCGACACCTACAAGAAGATAGGAATCATGTATTAAATCAAGGGAGAAGCACTTGTTGGATTCATCAGTGCAAGGAATCTGACGAAGCAACAGGATATTAATCCAGAAATATATAAGGGCTTTCTTTTCAGGTCTGAATTTAGGCAGTTCGAAAGCATTCGACGGAACTATTTTTGAATTAGTAAGGCCATAATCTGGCTTTATGTAAGAAATGCTGGTCGAGTCTGGTCTCCACTGTCCTGTGACTGCAATGAAACGAAAGGTCCTGAGATTTCTTGAAAAGTGAGACAAGGAGGTAACAGAGGAATGATGAAAGTGAAAATAGGAACACATAATCATTACATAAAAGGAGTGGAATCATAATACATGCAACGAATAAACGAATAACTGAATAATTAGATATGGAAGGGAAGGTGACTTCAGATGTCACACGATACAGGAGCTTCACCACAACCCCAGGTTGGAGGCTCTTTAAGCGTTAATTAATATATTTCAAGAAATAAGTCCTACATGATATTAGAAACCTCTAATGATACTTTCGTAGAATTTCTGCTGTCCTGTATTGAAAGTATGTTTATCAAAATCTGAATCACGGTTTTAAATTTAGATGTAATTCGGCATTCAAAAGGTCGAAGCTCTCTCTCTCTCTCTCTCTCTCTCTCTCTCTCTCTCTCTCTCTCTCATAATCAAAATCTGAATGCCGATTTTAAATTCAAATGTAATTCGACATTCAAAAGGTCGAAGCTCTCTCTCTCTCTCTCTCTCTCTCTCTCTTCTCTCAATCAATCAAAATCTGAAACACTTTAAAATTTAGATGTAATTCGTCATTCAAAAGATCGCAGCTCTCTCTCTCTCTCTCTCTCTCTCATCTCTGCTTCAAGCATACTTTAGTCAAACCATCACTTACGCATCAGTGTGTCTTGCACTAATCCATGCTCTTATGAGCAGAAAAAAAAGTATTCACAAAATAGTTTAGATTGCTTCAACCATTCCTTCCTTCCCTCAAGACTTAAAAATTTGAAGCTCGTTGCCTCGATGGTTCTAAGAATTCTACGATATTGCTTTGTTCAAGAGGCAGGCCTCTGCTAATTAACACCTGAGGGGACAAATCTACTGACACTGAGGCAGTTCTCAGGTAAGAGTTGGGCTGGGACGGGTATCATTTCCACGACGTCGGTGTGGGCGTGGAAAATGAATAGGTATACATATATGTATATATATATATATAATATATATATATATATTATATATATATATATATATGTGTGTGTGTGTGTGTGTGTGTGTGTGTGTGTGTGTGTGTGTGTGTGTATTATATGCTAGTGTACTCGTAACTTCGAAAATAACTGTTATTTAAGGGATATCAAAGATGTAAGAGACTCACAGACCAGTTTATATATATATATATATATATATATATATATATATATATATATATATATATATATATATATATATGTATATATATGTATAGATATATATATATATATATATATATATATATATATATATATATGTATGTATGTATGTATGTATATATGTATATGTATATATATATATATATATATATATATACACACACACACACACGCAAACACCCACACACACAAGCATATATCTCCCTGCATCCTTCCGAGGCGAGTCTCACCCGTGAAATCACGAGTGTAACATCTGGTTCATCTGGGTTCTTTCTGCCTAACTTTCCTCATCAAGCGAAGCTTAAATGCACCAGACTATCGAGGGAACATAACAGTTTGGATCGCGACTTCTTTCAGCACTAAATATATTACTCACTATGGCTACTGGTTTGTGCAATGAGTAATCATCATTTATACATACAAACAGATAATGCATAGAAGTCAAGAGATTCTTGGGACACTTAATGTAAATGCAACGCTCGGCGGTAAAAACAAATAAACCCGAGATTTTGACAATTATGAGAAAATGGACAATTTTTGCAAATTTTGGGCATCTGTAACTTTTTCATTTAACACCCTAATTTTTTTTTCTAAATGGAAACTCACCAAAAAAAGGAGTGGTGTGGCAACAATTTTTTTTATATAGGATAAAAACACTTTTTCGAAACCTGAAATGCAATAGCTTTCATATTACCTATATGAAGAACTTAGCTTTCATTCGAGATGAAAGCTGCTAATAGACGCCGGTTATGCAACAAACAAAGAGAGTTTTTGTTGTTTTTGTTATATCTAACGTTAGACAGCTAGGTATTTGAATGGCAAGTCAATTCAAACGGGCTTTCAATAAATGTAATTTGGGTGCAATGAAAACTTCTGATAAGAATATTAGAAGACATATTGTGGCACATATCGGGGATTTTTCAAAATCTGAAAAGTAATAATTTCGTTATTATTAGTTTTAGAAGACTTATTCTTCTACAAATAATACCTTATTTAAGAATGTTTATAATGCAGTAAACAGTGATATTGGAAAATGAATGCATGAAAGCATTTAAAATTTTCGAACAATAACCTTGTTCTGATTTATGTCGTGAAGTTAAATCTTTTAGCAAATGATATTTCATTAAAAGACATTTTTATACAAACAGGAAAATAGTTTTGAAAGAATCCAAAGAAATTAAAACGTCAGGTTATAAAAATGCATCGAAATTATGCAGACTTCAAACGTCAATTACTTTGTTTCTTCCTAAGTTAAAAAGAAATTTATTTTTTATGAAAGCATATTATAAACCTTACTTTTGTGCATTGAAAACTTACGAAAAATAGAAAAATATCAAGAGTGAGTGAGTGCCGTTAGTAAATAACCAATTCTATTAATCAATACTAATAATCATTGACCGACAAATAGATCAAAATGATTCTTGACTACGGAATAGTGAAACTAGGAATAATGATAATCTTTTGCACTGCCGAGTGCGAACTTTACCTTAGTACAATGATAATTCGGTAATTATTCAATGTTTATTAAACTAACCACCGAATTATCATTGTAAAATACACCATGCACTCATCAGTGCAAATGCTCATTATTATTTCCACTGTTATTTAAAGAAAGCCAACAATCATTTCCATCCGGCAATTTCTAAATAGCACTTATCATTTTCACTGCTCACCATAAGAGCTAACGTATAAAATATATGTAAAAGCTGCAAATACTGCAATTTTAGTGGAGAGCAGTGTAGAAGGAACAGAGACAAGAGGTCAAAGGACAGAGCAAAGGAGCGAATGCAAGTATGGCCTAAAAATGCTGTGATGTGATTAGCTAGTCACTAAATTGCTACACCCACACGGGGCATTTTTCTCAGCTTTGCTTCCAAAATTTCTTATGCTGTAAAATTCCTAAAACTTGCCTACAAACAGTTATTTGTATTTAACTAAACTATATTGACTCGTCTAGTTTGATATGTGTGCAGAGGAAAATATACAAGAATGAAACATGCGATAGTACAATTCACAATTATACATTTATATCCTTAACCCGAAAAACATGGCAAAGTTCTTATGGAAGGAGTATATTATACCATTCACTGTATATTATACCATTCACTGTGTGTGTGTGTGTGTGTGTGTGTGTGTTTTGTTATTACTGAAATTCCAACATTGCTGCAAGATTTCTCCTCTGTCTTTGTTCCAGTAACTTTAGCGAAAGAGCTAGAAAGACTCTCTCACTCGCGTAAGTCTTGTTTTATCGAATTTGGCGCAAGTTAGCTGCGAATGACCTATTAGCCTTACATGAACTCCTGTGTTCTTGGGGCAGAAACGCCAAAGTCGACTATTTCTGACTTGTCGTCAGAGGTTCTAATCCCTCGGGATTGCAACGGCAAAAATGAATGTGAATAAACAAGTGGATACACACACAAAGTCATGGAACGCATTTCATTCTCAAATTTGTTAATTCATTACAGTTGTTTCAAGAGAAGGTTGTCGATTGTAAACTTGCCATTAGGAAATCCCATTTATTTATGCAACCAGCGGCGCTACGCACGCCATCAAACACATCGTGCACAAATCTCATGAACATAATCATCTTCTTAGAAATACTGAATGGAAGGCCACAATGAAATCAATAATACAGGAAAAGGAAACAACCTTACATGATAAGGTGTGATCCAACCTCCAGCTTACTCGGGGGGCGTGCAAAAATCTACAGTCAAGTAGAGAGTTGTTTCACCAACGAAAACTTAAAATAAATACGCTATATATTGTTGAAAATAATTTCTATTGACTATTTAACATGCACATTACTTATTTTTTACATTTTCATTCTAACAAATAAATAAATCATAACTATTCTGTCCTAAAATTCCTGCATCCTTTACTCGACGCTAAATACTTTTTTTCAGGGTCTTTTAGGATTTCCCATAAGGGTTTCCTACCACCGCCCCAACAATAACAACAACAAGAATGTAGTTTGTAGGCTTACTCCCCGAGTAAGCGAAAAGTGAACTGCGCATGGCTGGTTAGAGACTGGGTTTGCAATTACTGAATTTAAACCATCGTTGTGATTTGCCAAGCATTAATACAACGAAATAAGTTTATGCATGCGAGCCCGCAAGCACACACTGAGTACATACACCCGTGTTTACAAAGTATGACCCAGTAAAACTGCTGCCTCAGCCTCAGAGGAATTATACTAGAGCCCGGAGAATTTTTTCGGAGGGGAAATAAAAACAGGGAAGGTCCCTAATTAGCGGCTAAAGTTAGAAAAAATCAAATTTAAAAGAAAAAAAAACTTTAATTAACCATAAGGCACTGATCCATTTAAGGGCTCCAGAGCAGTAAAACTCTTTGATGATAGAAAATAGAAAATGACCCGGGAACAAAAAGTTAATATTCATTTGAGAGAATTTCGCTGTGAAGGAAGGGAGAAAATAGAACGAGATAACTGTGTAGCGAAGCAAAAGATGGCAAAAAAAAAAAAAGAATAATTCAGAGAATGTTGTAACAAAATAAGGATTATGTCAGAACTTATTCATGAGAGAACTTATTTTTCACCGTGAAGTAGGAGGCAAAAAAAAAAAAAAATTATGTATATTTTTTGTTTGTATGGTGCTTTTATGTTGCATGGAACCAGCGGTTATTCAGCAACAGGACCAACGGCTTCACGTGACTTCCGAACAACGTCGAGAGTGAACTTCTATCACCAGAAATACACATCTCTCACTCCTCAATGGAATGGCCGAGAATCGATCCCGCGACCACCGAGGTGGGACGCTAATACCATACCAACCACGCCACTGAGGCTCTCCAAAATTTAGTATGAAAGTACATCCTCCTGAAGTTGAAGAAAACTCTTATAAGTAAACATGCCAGAATTCCGTTCTGAGTTCAAGAGAAATAAATAGAACATGCACACGAGTATTTCGCAATGTAGATACAATAAATAAGAAAAATTTTCATTACTAAGTAGAGGATGGAATAGAAAGAAACATGACAAAATAAATAAAAACACAATATTTTTTTAGTAAATCGAGAGAGACGGTCAACTCTGCCCAGAATTACGGTTGGTCCCACAAGAAAAGCGTGTTAATGGAATATGCCACTTATCGACTTCACGTCTCGTAGAAGAAGCAAAGGAGATATATGGAGATTGATTTATGTGAGATGGCGTTGCAGTGACTATGGCACCGATGTGGCTTTTTTTCTTGTAATAAAATTAGAACACTCCACAACAATAAAAAAAAAAAAAAAAAATCCCTAGAAGTAGTAAGTCTTCATATCTTACTATAATGGGCGTAATGGCTGTCCGTCCGTCTGTCATTCAATCGCGGCCAAACGGCTGGCCCGATGGGCATGAAACTTGGCAGGGTTATAGTGAGGACCCCTAAGATGGTCTATAATGGGGCTTCATCCTACCTTCCCCCCCTCCTCCGAAGGGGATGGGGGTGAGAAGGGACTCCCTGAAACGGAGTTGGTTCTCCCCGTGAAACGAGGCTGGCTAAGCCCGTAGACTTTGTTATTTTACGAATTTTCATACATAATTTCTGTATACATATGTTTGTTATTATTCAGCATGCGTGAACGCAGAGAAGAATAAAAATCATTATTTTAAGCTTTAACGTTACTATAATTTATTTCTGAGCTATTAACGATACAATCATGCAAAACTAATCAAAAGCGCCATTGAAGAGTACTTTCATGTGAAGAAAATATAGTCGGAAATCCCTTGACATCACCTGTGCCAGAGGTTTTTTGCAAACAGCATGATCTTCGCTACTGTAAATCCAATTTACAGTATAAGATACGTAAAAGCATTTTAAACTTCGGGATGTTCATAAATCGAAAGTATCAATTAACCAGAGCGAAAATTATAACTTTTTAAAACTGTATTGCAAGCGAAATGAAAAAAATATAATAACTTTGATCAAAATTACATCGGGTACAACCCCTTCACCACATGTGATGTAACACATCGAGAGAGAAAAAACTTTCTTTTTCATCAAATTAAGACCAAGGCAGCTGCAAACACCAAATGAAAAGGCGAATCAAGCAATTGCGTGAAGACAATAATTCAGAGGAAAGACAGGTCTCACCAGTTCTGCAACGAAAGCACTTTCCCCAACAATCCCCAAATGCTCGAAGGAAAAAAAAACATCAATTACATTAGCGATGAGTTACAAAACCGGTTAAAACGTTACGCGTAATATCCCGTATTAAATTCTAAATTAAAATCATCCGATACAGATACTAAACGCTGCTAACAGTCTGAATTTGCGAGCATTTTGTAAACGAATTACCTTTTTTTTTTTTTGTGAGGAACAATTTGAATAATGGAATAATGTGTTTTGCGTTTCAAATTATGTGGTTTCAGCGTAGTGATATTGATGTATAGGCCGAATTTAGATTCTTACCTTCTTATTATTATTATTATTATCATAATTATTATTATTACTATTTATTTATTTATTTATTTATTGGTCTATCACAGTCCTCCAATTCGACTGGGTGGTATTTATAGTGTGGGGTTCCATCACTTTTCTTACTGTGTGCGCCGTTTCTAGAATCACACTCTTCTGAACGAGTCCTGGAGCTACTTCAGCCTCTAGTTTTTCCAGATTCCTTTTCAGGGATCTTGGGACCATGCCTAGTGTTCCTATGATTATGGGTAAAATTTCCACTGGCATATCCCATATCCTTCTTATTTCTATTTTCACGTCTTGATACTTATCCATTTTTTCCCTCTCTTTCTCTTCAACTCTGGTGTCCCATGGTATTGCGACATCAATGAGTGATACTTTCTTCTTGATTTTGTCAATCATCGTCAGGTCTGGTCTATTTGCATGTATCACCCTATCTGTTCTGATACCATAGTCCCAGAGTATCTTTGCCTGATCGTTTTCTATCACTCCCTCAGGTTGGTGCTCGTACCACTTATTACTGTAAGGCAGCTGATGTTTCTTGCACAGGCTCCAGTGGAGGGCTTTTGCCACCGAATCATGCCTCTTTTTGTACTGGCTCTGTTCAAGTGCCAGACATTCGCTTGCTATGTGGTTAATGGTTTCATTTTTCGTATTGCACTTCCTATATATGGGAGAGATGTTATTTCCATCTGTCGTTCTTTGAACATATCTGGTTCTTAGGGCCTTATCTGGTACCGCTGTTATCATTCCTTCAGTTTCCTTCTTGAGCTCTCCCCTCTGTAGCCATTTCCATGTATCATCGCTGGCTAGTTCTTTAGTCTGTCTCACGTATTGTCCGTGCATTGGTTTGTTGTACCAGTCCTCTGTTCTGTCTGTCATTCTCCTGTCTCTGTATATTTCTGGGTCTTCGTCTAGATTTATCAGTCCTTCTTCCCATGCACTCTTGAGGCCACTCGTCTTCACTGGTTTTTCAGATATTGCCCCAGTGCTACTGTTTCTCTGATGTTGACGCAGTCCTCTATACTTAGTAGTCCTCTCCCTCCTTCCTTTCGTGTTATGTATAGTCTGTCCGTATTTGCTCTGGGTGTAGTGCTTTGTGTATTGTCATATGTTTCCTGGTTTTCTGGCCTATGCTGCGGAGTTCTGCCTTCGTCCATTTCACTATTCTTGCGCTGTATATGATTACTGGCACTACCCATGTGTTTATGGCTTTTATCATATTTCCGGCGTTGAGTTTTGACTTGAGTATCGCCTTGATTCTCTGCATATATCCTTCCCTGATCGCGTCCTTCATCTCTTGGTGTTTTATATCCCCTCCTTCCATTATTCCCAGGTATTTGTATCCCGTCTCATCTATGTGTTTGATGTTGCTCCCATCTGGTAGCTTTATCCCTTCAGTCCTTGTTACTTTGCCCTTTTGCATGTTGACTAAGGCGCATTTTTCTATTCCAAACGCCATCCTGATGTCCCCAGATACAATCCTTACAGTCTGGATTAGGGTATCTATTTCCTTGATGCTCTTACCATACAGCTTGACGTCGTCCATGAACGTCAGATGGTTAATTCTGTTGCCTCTTTTCTTTATTATTATTATTATTATTATTATTATTATTATTATTATTATTATTATTATTATTATTATTATTATTATTATTATTATTCGAAAAATGCAAATACTCAATAATGGAACATACACAAAAGCTCCCAGAGAGCAAAAAGAATGCCACATGTGAAAATAATTAAATCAGAGAAAGAATAAATCATACTGAGGTACAGCCAAAACAAAACGCAGATAAGTGCATACAAGGTCAGAGAGTAAAATTAGCCCGTGAAAATATAGCAAAAGGCGTCTTAGGGGAGCATTACCTCATTTCCTAACTAAGAACGCCGTAAAAATAATACTGAGGGAGAATAAAGCATTTCAAGATGTAGGAAAAATTCTCTCTCCACTCAACAGTTGATTTGTTTATCAAACTACCCTCTATTTACAAATAATAACTCACGTGCTGCGATCCAGGTTTTTTTTTTATAATGGCTTACTTAGTGACCAGGCTACAGTGGTTCTTGCGAACCTTTCTCCAATCATAGGCTCGCAGAAAGCAACAGGTAAATAGACTCCTTGGCAATCGAGACAATGGAATCAAATAATAATCTCAAGAAACTACAGTTTGTGTTCGGAACTCAAAAGAATCATCAGTGAGGTGGTAAAAGGCAAGATTTACAATCTGACGGTGATACACCACAAGAGAGAGTCGCTCGATAGTGACATGGTATAATTCACAGCAATGGAGTAATTTCCCTGATACACTGGGTTAAAAAAAACAAATTTCATGGTTCTTGAAATCAGACCAAGTACTCGGGTAAGGCAAAAGTTACATTCTATGTAAGAGCAATTGCCTATAAGAGAGATGAAGAGAGAAATCACGAAGGAAAGCCAGAAATGAGTGAAAAAAAAAAGAAACTTAAACGTAAATGGATATCAGACTCAGGCCGATAAAAGCGCCCCGGCTAATAATTTCTCTAACCACCAGAGAGAGCTGGCAGAGAAAATACTTCGTCATTAGCGCCTCTGGTCGATAGTTAGTTTCAACAAGACGTTTCATGATTACGTTAGGGACCTATTACATTGATCTGCATTCCTCGTCTCTGCGCCTATCTATCTATCTATCTAACTACATATCTATTTATCTATCTTTTCCCCTCACGGAAGAATCTCTGGAAGGTGTTCTTTCTTCATTATCAGCAATGACATTTGAGCTAAGCTTGCTACACTATAAACATACATACTTACATATATATACACACACAAATATATGTATATATATATATATATATATATATATATATATATATATATATATATATGTAAATATACACGTGAGTATATATATATATATATATATATATATATATATATATATATATATATATATATATATATATAATATATAATATATATATATATACATATATATATATATATATATATATATATATATATATATATATATATATATATATAGTATATATATTATAGTATATATATAATAATATATATACTATATAGAATATTATATATATATATTATACATACTTATATATGGTATACCCACATTTATTAGAGATATTTTGAATCCTGTACATAAATCTAAAAACTGAACGTAAAAGCTCGAAATACACACGTTTAAAACGTCTAAACAAAACCCAATATATTTCCGTAAGCGGGTCAGCAACGGGCACTGGCTCATCCCATCTCTGCCATTACCCCAGGCGCGCATTCTATCTTCGTCCTTTAAACCAAAACCCATCTGTTTCCATTGGAAAAGGGAAAAGGAAGGGCGCCGCGCGCGGGGTTGTGGGGAAGGTCAGGGAGAGAGAGAGAGAGAGGCGGGGGGGAGGGGGGTTAAGCTCTGGAAATACCGGGTCATTATTCTAGATTAAACATAAACGCTATCCTCTGTAGGGTCCTGACGTCATTTCTGCTTTTGTCATGGGGTATTGATTGACGCTTTGCAATGGACAAGGTGCGGACGTCTATTCCTTCCTCTTTGTGCTCATCTGCCGCAGAGGCAAATTCTACGGCTGTTTTGTCTCTCAAGGTATAAGGTAACACAACAGAAGTTTGTTTTGACTGGTGACTTAGGTGCGCGCCTGTACGTAACAAGTTAATAATTCACTCATCTGAATTGTACCAGGACAAGACTGCAACACACCGGTTGTGTAAATCTATGCGTCTTATGTCAATGTTATGCATGTGTTTGTGTGTGTGTATATATATATATATATATATATATATATATATATATATATATATATATATATATATATATATATATATATATATATATATATATATATATACATATATATGTGTATATATATATATATATATATATATATATATATACTATATATATACATATATATATATATAAATATATACATACATATATATATATATATATATATATCATACATATATATATATAATATATATATATAATATATATATATATATATATATATATATATATATATAGATATATATATACTTAAAAAATCACAGTAGATGTACGTGACTTCATTAAATAAGCGAATACCACAGGAAAAAGATGGGCAGAATCCAAGCGCTTTCATCTATCATTTTCTTGTGGTATTCGCATTAATATACATATACATATATATATATATATATATATATATATATATATATATATATATATATATATATGTGTGTCTGTGTGTGTGTGTGTGTGTTTTCGAATAATCTCAAAGCAGTCTATGAAGCTTAAGTGAACGAAACGTAAAATTTCACACGGGTAAATCACATATTTCGGCTGACACTACTCCAGCCCTGATTACTGGTCTGTAGGCAGGAAACTGGAGTAATCAAAAGAAATGCAAAGGTGGGCGAATAAAAACATTGGCAAAATAAGAAATAGGCGTTAACTTGAAGGTCAAGTGATGAGAGAGGTTAGGTTACCCCTCCCACGCAGGACCATCAAGTTAATCACCATTTTTAATTCTGACAAAGACGTTATTCCCTGTTACTGTAATCCCTATAAACAGTCCACCCACCAACCTTTTGTCCACAATCATCCGAGGCTAACGCTGAAGGTTTCAGCTGAAATATGAGTTTCCTCTGTGAACTTTATTTCTGTGAACACTTGAATTTCCCACACACAAATATACAATGTAATATATGATATATATATAAATATATTTAGACATACATATGTATATAATATATATAGTTTATATTTATATATATAATATATATATATATATATAATATATATATATATATAATATATATGTGTGTGTGGAGTTGAATGTTGTTTAATTATAATTATCACTCTTAGCCTTAAGTTTTCACTGTTAATTTCGTACATAAAACATTTTTTTCATTATATTCGTTTTAACGTTTAATTCACGAGATAGAATTTACACACACATACACACTCACACACACAATTATATATAATATATATATATATATATATAATATAAATATATTATATATATATACACACCCACACACACATGCAACATTTATTTATATATATCCACACCACCACAATATATATAAATAAATAATAAAATGTATACATATATGTATATATGGGATGTATGAATATGTACATATCTGTGTGCATAAGCGCACTGGGGGCAACGATGTGCAAAACCTATCGCTATCTAACTTATCTCTACATACAAAGAATAGCAAACAACAATTATGTAGTAAAAGTCCTAACGGCTTGTTCTTCTTATGACATACCAGTTTATGCATAGCTATATACATTTAATAAAACATACCTATATATACTAATATATATATATATATATATATATATATATATACCGAAAGCCACAAATAACAGCATAGATCAATCTCCCAGAAGTTTTGTCCCGAGTGCAAACGACATCCCCGCGTAGAAGTTTAAAAGTCATTTCTTCAGCGCGAGAATTCCGGCCCAAAAAAGCATTGGCTGCGATACTAATTCCAGACTTTGTACGGCGTCATTTCCAAGTGTAATTCCACTTTAATAGGCCTTGAGGAGTTGACAGTGAAATGTAACAGGTACTTATCACGACAGATAGATAACTTATCTATCTATCTGCCTACTATGTGTATATGTATATATATATATATATATATATATATATATATATATATATATATATATATATATATATATATATATATACGTGTATACATACATACATACATATATATATATATACATATATATGTGTGTGTGTGTGTGTGTGTGTGTGAGTGTGTGTGTGTGCGTATAAATTTATATATAACCATCAACTTTAAGTCTGAATAGCAAAAATATACAAGAAAAGGTTTGCCGATGGGGTGACCTTCAAAATGCAGTCAAAACCACCGCCAAAAACCCTGCATGAAATAACTCCCAAAACGCTCTCAAAAGTCCTCCTACGTAGGTGGGAGGTGGCCATTCAGAATAAAAGGCATAAAAGAAAACACAAGTACCCGAGAGGGAAAAGTGCTCCAGTGTCAGAAATGGCTTCATCAAAAAACTGTTCCTCAACTCGGAGGAAGCAGTTTTCTGTCAGCCATGACACCTCGAGGAACCAGAACTCACAGAAACAGCATCTCGAGTTCCCGCGCTTTTTGGACCACCTTTTCCTCGCTTACTTCGAGTTCCCGCGCTTTTTCGGACACCTTTTTCTCGCTTACTTCGAGTTCCCGCGCTTTTTCGGACACCTTTTCCTCACTTACTTTGAGTTCCCGCGCTTTTCGGACACCTTTTCCTCGTACTTCGACTTCCTTACGCTTTTTCGAACACCTTTTCCTCACGTACTTCGAGTTCCTTACGCTTTTTCGGGCACCTTTTCCTCGTACTTCGACTTCCTTACGCTTTTTCGGGCACCTTTTCCTCACGTACTTTGAGTTCCCGCGCTTTTTTCTTTTTTTATTAATTCGTGTTCTTCGATTTTACTTCTTTTTAAAATAACTGTTTTTATCACTTACTTTTCTTCATCCTGAGCATCTTTCAGCGCCCCTCTTTTCCATCTCGGGAATGCTGGAGAGAAATGGAGACTCACCTGAAACAAAAGGACGAAACAGGATTAAACATTAGTCCATTCAGAGAAGACAGACAACCTAAGAAAAGATACTTATTTTTGTTTTCAATCTACAACAAGGCAGTTTTTTTTTTTTCTTCTTTTTACAGTGGAGGGAGTTAGGAAAAAAATAAAAAGGAGTGAAATGAGCTGTAACAATGACGCTTTACATTCAACAGTAGGTACCCCCACCTACCCAAACCATGCCTGCCCCTACCTCCTGGCACAGCCTATTCCATTAACGTAACCAAAAACATATTTTTCATATTCTTTGCAGCCCGAGAACAACTGGAAAGTAGCTATTAAGCCTTCAACCAAGCACACAGAGGAGAAGGACAGACGGACGGACAGACAGACAGACGTGCTAAGGCCTCTCACCGCCTTTCTCGTTATTTTTGGACACTTTCCCTCTTGTTTAAATATTTCGACCCCAACACCTAATCATGCTTTACTCGTTCTTTCATTTTCCTTTTTAATATTCGAACTTCTCGACAGCCATAAACAAAGTAAATGAGACACTGGCGTTAAGTCTGTGAGAAAATAAGAAATATGATATAATGGAGGGGAACGGAGGAGAATGACAATACGATGGGAAACAGGGGAAACGCTGAAGGAACGAGCGACAGAGAGAGAGAGAGAGAGAGAGAGAGAGAGAGAGAGAGAGATTTACGTGGCAGAGACGCAAAGACGGGGATGCATAGCTGTCCCCTGGATGTTAAAATGCCATCACAGGAACTCGTGTCAGGATTCAGGAAAATGGGTGGGTGGGTGGGCGGATGGAAGTGGAATAATGGAGGAAGAAGAGGAGTTAGATGAATGACGAAGAGGCGTTGGGAAATGGATAAGAAAGGGAGAGGAGATACCTAATGTTCACAATCTTCACAAAAGTGAACAAATAAAACTTAGTAGTGTTGCAGCTGTAAATATAAACATTATATAAAAAAAATTAAGGAAGGACATCAATTTGAAAATTAATCCTCGTCTGGTAATCGCAATTTGTTGATGGCTTTAGATACAAATATCATGATGACGGTCACTTCGGGATCTCGCTAAGAACTTGCCTTTTCAAGCTCTGTCTTTAGACCAGCTCACAGAACCATCAGCAGAATTCATCTTAAATTTCAGAACCTAGACCTATTACAAAACAAAATCCTCACTTGGACCAAAAAAAAAAAAAAAAAAAAAAAAAAAAAAAAACAGACAAACTCTCAGGAGGCTATCATCAGACCTAAATGCGAGTTACCGACGAAATTGACAAAGCAACCCTCCTCCCCCCCCCCCCCCCCCCCCCCCCCCAAAAAAAAATGCACGCACACAGCTAAAACCGTGTCACTATGCCTGAAAAAAAAAACTCTTAAAGTCACGAAGACATGACTAAAAAATTGTCTATTGGAACCAAAGACAGACGCAATGAATCACTGTGACGTGAAAATCATTGGGAAAAAAAACTGCAGCACTCTGATAGCACAACACTTAAATTAAAGAAAAAATCTTTCTTGACGCATCCACACATCCATTACCTAAACTAAAACTTAAATCATAACCACTTCAAACACCAGCCAATAAACCATCTAGCATCCTCTTTACCTCACAACACTATTTTTTAAGGGGGGGAGGGGAAAGATGGGGGCCGGGGACCGGTTCGGGCGCAGGGTGGTTATTTAGCAATTAAATTGTCAGCCCTCCAAATTCCTCCGTACCTTCATCCCTGAAGCCTTCCAAAACCAGTCATCCGCAACCCCCCACCCACCCATCCTCGTCTCCCCTGGTCTTCTTCACCCATCCCTATGCATCTCCCCCTCCCCTTCCCCTTCCTTTTACCTAATATAGACTCGTGGTCGAACAGCCCCGATGAACTAATCAGGAAGAGCCAGGCTAAGCCTCTTATTCGCTCATCAACTTACTCTTTGCCAATCTAATTACTTTACTATGATAGGGACACGGAAAGGGAGACACCGAGGAAACGGGTGATCAAGGACACAACGGAGGGAAGTAGATGAAACAGGAAACTGCGATACGGAGAGGAATAAGGAAGGATCACTGAGGGGAAGCGGAGGGCATACGAAAGTACGGATACATAGAGGAAATCTCAAAAAAGAGGCAAATGGAAGAAACTGTGACAACAAACACAAAAATGAACCGATGTGCAAAAGAGGGATGTGGAAAACTTTGGAAGCGGAGAGTCCAAAGGTAAGAGAAGGAAATAGCGAGAGTGAAATGGAAAAACCGAGCGATGCCAAAAAGGTCAAAGAAACAGGGAGGTGTAGAAACAAGAGTCGGTCGAGAGGAGAAAAGAACAAAAATATTTACAAGGACAGAAGAGTTTGTAGACATAGAAAAACGAAGACAAAACAGACACCAGGAAGAAAAAATGTTGAAGAATTAAGAGATAAAAAAGAATCGGGTAATTAAAAGACACTGGAAAGTTTGTTTTATTTCTTGCAAATGTCTGCATACATTTAAAAAAATGGTTAATTAGCCGATACTTTTTATATTTTCATACTGAAACATGTTCGTCCCTCTGAAATTAACACTGGAAGTCATTAAGATTGAGATGCACCTCCTCCCTACAAGATGATTACGCAACCGTCGATACAAAGCCGGATAAAAACGTACCTTTAGCCCCTCATTTTGTAATAAAAAATGCAATTATTCCGGTAATAATTTGGTTAACACAGAAAAGAAAGGAAGCCAACCAACGGCTACCTGACCAAACCTGCCTTAGGTGTGCTATGCCTATTTGCATCATCTTGTTACAGTATAGGTCAACGTTTAGCCCCCGGTTAACAATCAATAAATGATTAAAAGAGCAAATCTTTACACAAGATTTCCAACAGTTCATACCCGCAAAAAATGCTGCAAATCAG